>NC_089597.1:82835423-82921520 GCF_019320115.1 Miscanthus floridulus
CAAAGGCATCGGGCGAGACAGAGACTAGCCCTGAGCCCTCGAGTGAGGCAGAGCTATCTTCAAAGGCGTCAAGCGAGGCGGAGTCTATCCCTCAGCCCTCGGGCAGGATTGAGCCCGTCCTAGAGGCGTCGGGTGAGACGAAGACTAGCCCTAAACCCCCGGGCGAGGTAGAGCTATCTTCAAAGGCGTCGGGTGAGGCGGAACCAAACTCCTGTCATTCGAACAAGGGGCGTAACAGCGCCCTTATCCGTCTAGAAGTTTTTAACGTTCGGTGGTTATTGGTTCCACCTTCTAGGGTACCCTGGTATTAGGTCCCCGACAGTAGCCCCCGAGCCTCTAGGTGATTTGAGTAGAACCGCCTGGAGGGTGTTTTTTGATTTCGTCGAAGTTACTTTGCCAGAGGGTGCACGCGAGCGCACCTGATGGGTGTAGCCCCCGAGCCCCCGGGTGATTTGAGTAGAGTCGCTTGGGGGGTTGTATCGGTCCCTTCGTGGGTAAGGCCGAAGGACTTAGTTTTTCATCAACTGGATGTTTTTTCGAGGGGGTCACGGCATCCCGTTCGTGGGGAACTCATTTAGGGCTGACCTAATTGGTGCTTGCGCCCTTGATTTCGGATCGTTCGTGGACCCTTCCTTAGTTGGGCCGGCCGCCGAGCTTTTGGGCCCTAAGTGGGCCAAAGAGGAAAAAAGGTCTTCGTGGCTTGCTTTTCCCAGGTGGGTAGAGAGTTCGGATTCACCTGGGGAAGGCGAACCATCCACCGTGATTTTTGGGGTGAGAGGATAGGGACTGTGGGCGCGTGTCCTGCGACGTGATGCGGTGGTGCGTGTGGCAGGCCTGAAGATCGAGGCGGACGGTTGCCCTTCTTGCGTCCGTCGCCCCTATAAAACCACGGGGTTCACCCCCAAGGTTCTGTATTTCGCTCCCCTACCTTTGCATTCTGAAACATTCATCACCAATCGCCCTAGCCTCCTGCGCCTGTATCGCCACCATCGACCGGCTTGCGTTTGTGTTGCAGCCGCCACCAAGCTCGTGCCTGCCATTCTCCCCAATTGCTTTAATGGAGTTGTGGGGCAGATCTAGCATCACCTCACGGCGTTTGGAGGGACTCATCCACCGTGGCCTTCTCCGCCCACTGTCCGCCATCTAGGAGTGGCTGCTACCTGGCAACGAGGGTGAGCCGGTGCCGCCCGAAGGGTATGTCATCTCTTTCGCCATCTTCCATGAGTGGGGATTCATGGTACCCGCGCATAGATTCCTTCAGGGCCTGCTAGATTATTATGAGGTGGAGCTACAGCATCTAACTCCCAATGGGGTTCAACACATGGCAGCATTTGTTGCCTTGTGCGAGGGTTTCCTGGGGATCGATCCCTATTTTGATCTGTGGTGGTATTTCTTTACCATTAGTTTGTCGAAGAGGAAGGTTGGGGGAAGGATGTGAACACGCCGATGGGATGTGCCAGCATTCATCTGTGCCATACCCGGTCGAGGGCTTACCCATACATGCGTCTGGTGACATCCAACAAGGGATGGCACTCGCAGTGGTTTTATGTTAGGGATGATGTGAGTGTCACCCTACCAAGGTACACTGGACGCCTTATTGAAGATGCTCCGGAGTCGTGGGCCTAGGGCGTCTAGTCCAAAGACAAGAAACACCTCTCCGACCTTCTTTCCGCCATCCAAGCCCTGAAGGATCGGGGCATAAAGGGGACGGGGATTATTGGAGCCTATCATGCGAGGAGGGTGGCGCCGCTGATGGCGCGCGTGCTTCCCCTACATCGGATGATGCCTAGAATGTCGTTCGAGGGGACGGCGCTTGTTGACGAGGCGCTCCCTTTTTTGGAAGTGGCGCAGCGCATTAAGGAGGCGACGGAGCCAACGAAGGATTCCAAAGGCAGCGTCCTCAACATTGTGTATCTGGTGCCCGAACATCCCCCAATGCGGCCGAAACCTGGGTTCTTCAAATTTGTAAGCCCTCTTCTCCCGTGCTCTTTTCTTTTTCCTGAATCTCTATTTTTTTATACTTGCTTTTGTGACATTGGGACCAGCCGAGGGGCTAGTCTTCAAGGATAGTCTGGTCCCACTACCGAAGGACAAGGCCGTGGCAGCAGCGAATTGACTCATGGCTGAGCAGGACAAGAAAGCTAGGGAGCAGATGAAGAAGGCAAAACGACTGAAGCAGGAGGCATGGGATCAGGGAGAGGACGTGAGCAGTGAGGATGACGATGACGACGATGATGATGACGACGAGGTAGCCATCGGCGTGGATTGGGGCATCTTGGAGGACGAGGACACGCTGACAAGTGGCCACCCATCCATGCAGGGACCCTTCCCATTCCACGCGGAGGGAAGTGAATTGGTGAGGTCGGTGGAGGCCGGTGAGTCTACCACTTCGCATGGCGTGTCGGCCGAGGACCGGTGGATGGAGGAAAGCGAGCCTGCCGCTGCTGACCCCGAGGTGATGGTGGAGGGGAGTGGCTCTGGTGCCACGCCCCACGAGATGGGGGAGGGGAGTGGCCCTGGTGCTGCGCCCCATGAGACGATGGAGGGGAGCGGCTCTGGTGCCGCACCCCACGAGACGATGGAGGGGAGTGGCTCTAGTGCAGCGCCCCACGAGGTGAGCCCCCCTGCCCCGGAGCAGGGGGCAGGCTCAAAATGGTCCGCCCAGATGAGTCGGGGCAGGGATCTGGGGATCCGTCCCCAAAACGCTTCTGCCGGCCGAGGACGTCAACGTAAGCTGCTGATTCCCCTGTTTTCATCCTTTTTCCATTTCTATTTTGGCCTAATGGTTATTACCTTTGTGTAGGTTCTTGCGGATGGGTCACCCCCTAGGGCTGGCGCCCAAGAAGAGCCTCGCCATTCAAGTGGGATGGACGGCGTCGCCTGGTGTTACCCCTATTTCGGGCAGGAGTGGTGTTGACGTTGGAGCCACGTTGGCCGACCCAATGGCATCTGTGGTGGAGCCCACGCCCGCGGTGGTTATCGAGCAGGCGGCTTCCTCCATGGCAGATGTGGTACAGCCAGCCAAGGGCCGCATACTGTCGGTGGAGGTGGTCGTGACCGCGCCAAGCCAGGATCAACCGGGCGCAGCAGTGGTGACGCTCGAGGGCGTAGTGCAATCCGCGCCACCGGGGGCCTAGGTGGATCTGCCCGTGGCGCTCAAAGCGGGCCAGATGGAGGAGGGTCCAGTCGGAGGGTCCTCGAGCGCGGCGGTGGTGCCACATAGGGTCAGGAGGGAGCCACCCCCAGCCCCCTTGTTAGGAGGAAGCCGCTCCCCCACGTGGGGGCAGCCGCCGCTCCAGTGGATGGTCGCCCAGGATCCGACGTCGGCTCTTCTCTCGCTCGATGATCATGCCGAGAGCATGGAGCAGGAGGGTCTTGACATCGGTATCTCGACCATGCTGGGTGCCCTAGACCAGGCTAGAGGAGCCCTACGTGAAATCATTATTCCTACTACCCAGGTATTCGCTTGGTTTTCTTCTTTCTTCGCATGTTTTTGTGTTTTTGCATTTCTGATACCAGTCTTCTTCCTCTTCAGATTCTTGTTGCTTGTAGCCGGAATAAACCCTGATTCCTCCACGAGCAGAAGGCGGAGTGGGATCGCCTTTCTGAGGAGGCCCGGCTGCGAGCAGACATGGCCGCGCAGCTTGCTACCGCCCAGGAGTGGGAGGCTCAGGCGCGTCAGGACACGGAGGAGGCCCACAGGATGTTTGAGGATTTGTCGACGAGGTCAAAGCTAGATGGGGAGGAGATTGCTAGGCTCCGAAAGGAGCGAGACGAGCTCCTACAGAGGAATGCCATGGCTAATGAGAAGGCCGGCGAGGTCCTAAAGGAGCTAGAAATGGAGCAGGACATCAGGCGGAAGGCCGAGAGTAGGGCCATGGCCCTTCAGCAGAAGGTGGATGAGGACATCGAGGTGGTCCGCTCTCTCCGGGCGGATCTCGATGATGCGGTGAGCCAAAGGTTGAACGCCGAAAACGTCTCCGTCAAGCTAGAAAAAGAGCTTGCCCATGCACGAAGGGCCCTTTAGGCTGAGAGCAATGAGCATGATCTTCTACAAGCTGCGGTCGGGGTGGTCCTTGATGCCCTGAAGGTGGTGGAGCCGATGGAGACTAGTCCGCTCGTGGCTTGTGCCGCAGGTATCACGGCTCGGGTGGGCCAGCTTGAGGAGAGTGCTTTTCACACCGGGATCACCCAGGCCTTCACCGTCACCTATGCCCATTACGAGAAGGAAATCAACCTGAAGGTGATGAGTGAAGGTTTCCCGTCCACCTACGAGGATGATGAGCTGGAGGAAATGGAGAAGATGGTTGCTCCCCTTGCGAAAAACCTGGCGGATAATCTGAAAGAGATGGTTCTCCCTTCGCGGGAGTAGTTAGTCGAATAATTTTGAGAACAACTTATATGTAATATGTGAACAAGTGTTGGTATTTTCAAGTCTGGATGCAATTTCATGATTTTGCTTCGTAATTTCATTTTGTTTGATTTTTTGTGATCTTACCAATCTGTTCCCCCGAATCTTGCTACTGGTCTTGATGCAAGGAGATTGTTTCAATAGAAGGTAGGGAGGTAGCCATACCTTAACTAGCCCCCGAGTAAGGTCTGACCCCCTGCATTTGCTGGGGTCGGGGGTTACTGGAGACCGGAACCGTGGTTTTGGTGACAGGGTCGACGAAGTCCTTGGATGGCATTGTAATATTCCCCGCCCTGTCTTCCAATAGAAATCCCCAACTAGGGACTCTATGGGTTTAGCAAGGTATGGCCTTCGAACCTGTGTCCCTGTATTGATTGGCTCGAGCCCCCAGGCCTTGTTAGGGTCTAATAGGGGTCGGCTGTAATTTGCGTGTTACCCCGTCCTCAATTTTTGCAATTGGAGGGGCTGAGTAAACGACACTTGCCTCGACGGCTTGAGTATCGCACTCAACGAGCTCACTAATGGGTACGTTCGTGTGGAATCCGGGTCCATCATTTGCTAATGGGGTCGGCAGAGCCATCTGGTGGCACTCCAGAACTTCTTAACCCGCCTCCCGGCAGATGCCCGAGCCGTTCGATAGGCTCAGGCGGCCCGATGGCCTCTCCTCGATGGAGATTCTATGGGTTTGGCTCAGGGTTAGAATCGAACGAGAAAAGGTTGAGACATCCCTGTCTGCTTCTGAGCGGGGTCGGGCAGGGCCGCTGGGGCTTGTCTCAGTTATTTCTCCCTAGCTCTGTTCGGCACGAGGCGGGCCTCGAGCCCTTCATGGGCTGGCCTTCGAACCTTGGCCTGCTGCCGCCTATATCAAATGAGGCGACGGCCGTTTCGTGATGCGACACGAAGCGTTGGGCTGTTTTGCATATGTATAATATAATCGAAATGAAGGCGGGGTCGGTAACATTACCTTGGTGGTATGAGTGACGGAAAGCTCCTACCAGATGTGTCCGTGCGGGGTTCGGGCCCTGATGTTTGCGATGAGGTTGGAGTAACCTACATAAGAATCGCCATTCTTTGTTTTTCGTATCTCGGTGGTGGTCCGAGCCGTTTAATTAACTTGGGCAACCTGACAGCTTCTCCTTTGGGGGAGATTCTATAGGTAGACCCCTCCGAACCCTTCTTGAGAAGGCAGACATCAAAGCTAGAGACGCGGGGGGCGTTGAGTATGATTTTTCTGGTGAACAGAAACACCATAGCTACCGAGGCGTAGGGTCTACTAGTTCGTCCAGTTTTACTCAAAGTTTTATGCCCGTATTTCGCGCCCTTAGTTTCAAGCGTATGGAGGGGTCGGGTGAGGAGGATGTCTAGACTGGTAGACATCCTCGGCAGCCCCCGAGTGATGTTTGTGTTCCCACCATTTGATGGGGTCGGTAGCTCGAGAATGAATTTTAACGCGTAAAGTAAGAAGGCAGAGATGCTTATCTTTCTTTGAACATTCGTTCGTCGTGTCTCCTGGGCCGAATGGCCGGCCCAGGAGATCCGTTGGGGCTCTGCTTCATAGAGGTCCTGCATGGGGAGGCGAAGGGTTGTCTACCCATGTGGGCGCCTTAATTGCCGCATCCAGAGCGGGTCAGTGGCGGGCCATACCCAGGCAGTGTCCAGTTTGACCGGGGAGGATGCCTCGTCGACCGGGGCATGTCCCGTCAGTTTCGGCGTGTCCCCTCAGGTATCTATCAGCATTAATTCCATATTTAAGGAGGGGAAGGGAGAGAGTTTTTCGTCCAACCTTTCACCTTTCCTTAGCTGCAGCGCCTCCTCTTTAAATAGGGAGAGGGAGGGGAGTTCTCATCCCACCCCTTCTTCTACCTCTGAGCCGCTATCTCCTCTTCTTCTTCCTTTCTGCCGAATGCGTCCGTGCGTCGCAGCGGTTCCTGAGTGAGGAAGAGTAATGCCGGAGAGAGAGAAAAACTCACAAATTCGCTCATGAATCTAGAGCGTGATGTCAAGCCAGAGGTTATCCAGTGTAGATGAGGTGGTGCGTGCTGCCCTTACTGAGGAGTCGCTGCTACCAAAGGAGAAGGGGCGCTAGTGGGCACCGTACGTCGTCGACTTCGCCGTCGTTCGCTGTGCTCCTCCTTTGGCGGGAGGCGTTTCCTGCCCTGACGCCGTTGTCAGGGTTGTGGCTGGCGACAATGGCATAGTCCCCGGACGCCCTGGCGGAGGCGTTGCTGTCGAGGTTGCGGCTGACGACGATGGTGTAGTCCCCGGACGCCCCAGCGGAGGCGTCGCTGTCGAGGTTGCGGCTAACGACGATGGCGTAGTCCCCAGATGCCCCGGTGGAGGCATTGCAGATGATGGCACCTTCGAGGATCCCATGAAGCGGCGGGATATCGCCGATGGAGAGTGTGGCGTGGTGGCCGTAGTAGACGAGCTGGCCCATGTACACGCCCCGGGCGTCACCGATGGAGAGCGTGGCGCGGCGACCATAGTAGTACTTGTAGTAAAGCTAAGCAGAGACTGTAATTGAATAACTTTGTGGGGAAGCCCTCGAGTAAACAGCAATTTTTTATCTTTCTCTTTTTTGTAGAAATGATTTTAGTGCCCTCCGACCCTTCTCACGGTCTAAGTTATCAGAAACTAGGAACGTGGGTGAACTAATTCTGATTGAGCTGGTGAGCAAAGAGGTTGCAGCCGCTAGGGCGTGGGTGTCCCACAGTCCTACTAGTTGTATTCAGAATTGGTTCCCAAAATCTTAGCCCTTAGGACTTGTTTATGAGAAGAATGGAAAACTTAGAAAATGTTTGCAAATATAACACAGGAGGTTTTTGCAAGCGAAATACTTGTTGTATTACTCATGTCATATGTCAGCCCCCGAGTGAGGTCTGACCCCTTGCGATTTGCAGGGGTCGGAAGTCACTAAGGATCGAGGTTTTGTAACGACAAAAACTGATAAGGAAGAGTATATGCTTATTTTAAGGGTAAAAATGACATAGCTGCTCAATGTTCCAGGTGTTGGTGAAGACCTCGCCGTTGATGGTTTTCAACCTATAGGCGCCCGGGTGAAGTACTTCCACGACGATGTAGGGCCCTTCCCAGGGTGGGGAGAGTTTGTGGTGGTCCTTGTTGCTCTGCACAAGGCGGAGGATGAGGTCCCCGACGTTGAAGGCTCGACCCCGTACCCGTCGGCTGTGGTACCGTCGCAACGCTTGCTGGTACTTAGCTGAACGGAGGAGGGCAATGTCGTGGGCTTCATCTAGCTGGTCCATGGCGTCTTGGTGAGATGCCTTGGCCCCCTGTTCGTCGTATGCTCTGATTCTTGGTGCTCCATAGTCAAGGTCCGTTGGGAGAACAGCATCGGAACCGTAGACCATGAAGAACGGTGTATAGCCGGTGGCCTGGCTAGGAGTTGTCCTTAGGCTCCAGAGCACGGCCGGGAGCTCAGCCAGCTAGCGCGCACCAAACTTGTTCAACCGGTTGAAAATTCTGGGTTTGAGTCCTTGAAGGAGCATGCTGTTTGCATGCTCGACCTGCCCGTTCGTCTGGGGGTGTGCGACGGTTGCCCAATCGATCCGGATGTGTTGTTCATCACAGAATCGAATGAATTTCCTACTGGTGAACTGCGTGCCGTTGTCTGTGATGATGGAGTTCGGTACTCCAAAGCGATGGATGATGTCAAGGAAGAACAGCACAGCTTGCTCGGATTTGATCGTGGATATTGGTCGAGCTTCAATCCATTTTGTAAACTTGTCTATGGTGACAAGCAGGTGGGTGAAGCCCCCGGGCGCCTTTTTGAGTGGCCCAACTAGGTCAAGCCCCCAGACCATGAAGGGCCACATGATGGGGATCATCTAGAGAGCCTAGGCCAGGAGGTGTGTTTGCCAAGCATAGTACTAGCACCCTTCGTAGGTGTGTACAATTTGCTTTGCATCGGCTACTGCGGTGGGCCAGTAGAAGCCTTGTCGGAATGCAGTCCCGACCAAGGTTCTTGGTGCGGCATGATGACCGTAGACTCCACCATGGATGTCGCTTAGCAGGAGTTTTCCCTATTTGCCAGGGATATAGAGTTGCAGAATCCCGATGTGACTCCGTTTGTAGAGTTCGCCCTTTACAAGAACGAAGGACTTGGCGCGCCGTGCGAGCCATCGGGCTTCTGTCTTATCTGCCGGTAGTATGTCATGGAGAAGGTAGTCGAGGTAAAGCATTCTCCAGTCATCGGGAGGGTCGGACTCCGCTGCTGGGTCCTCTTCAAGCTCCATGACCTCAGGGTCGAGCGGAGCAGTTGGTGGATCGGCCCCTGGGGTCGGACTAGAAGGGCCATCGTCGGCTTGTTTCAACCCCACGTAGCGTACCGAGGGTTTGTGTTGATCACTAGCAAAGATGCCTGTTGGGACTGGCTCTCGGCTGGATGCTGCTTTTGCAAGCATGTTGGCTACTTCGTTGAGGCGCCTTGGGATGTGACTGAGTTCGAGGCCGTCAAATTTGTCCTCCAACCATCGAACTTCTTGACAGTATGCCTCCATCTTGGCATCGTGGCAGCATGACTCTTTCATGACCTGGTTGACGACCAGCTGAGAGTCGCACCTGACGTCGAGGCGTCGGATGCCCAGCTCGATGGCGATTCGTAGGCCGTTGACGAGCACTTCGTATTCTACAGTATTATTTGATGAGGGGAAATGGAGTCGAACCATGTTCCTCATGTGGACCCCGAGGGGAGATACAAAAACTAGTCCTGCTCTGGCGCCCTTCTTCATCAATGATCCATCGAAGTACATTGTCTAGTACTCTTGATCGATGGCTATTGGTGGCATCTGGACCTCGGTCCACTCCGCGATGAAGTCAGCCAGTACCTGAGATTTGATTGCTGTTCGGGGGGCATAAGAAATGCCCTGATCCATTAGCTTGAGCGCCCACTTTGTGGTTCTTCCCATAGCGTCATGGCTACGGACGACCTCGCCGAGGGGGAACGATGTCACTACTATCACGGGGTGTGACTCGAAGTAGTGGCGTAGCTTCCTTTTGGTGATGAGGATGATGTAGAGGAGTTTCTAGATTTGGGAGTAGCGGGTTTTGGAGTTGGATAACACTTCGCTAATGAAATATACAGGGCGCTGCACCTTGAAGGCGTGCCCCTCTTCCTCTCGCTCTACTACTAAGGTGGAGCTAACCACTTGGGTGGTGGCCGATATATACAGTAGGAGGGATTCTCCGTTGCATGGAGGAACTAGGATCGGCGGTTTAGTTAAAAATTGCTTAACCATGTCAAGCGCCTCCTGAGCCTCGGCTGTCCACTCAAAGCGGTCAGATTTCTTCAAGAGTCGATAAAGGGGGAGTCCTCGTTCGCCGAGGCGCGAAATGAATCGGCTGAGGGCGGCGAGGCACCCTGTGATCCGCTAAACCCCCTTTATGTTTTGGATTGGGCCCATCCTTATGATGGCTGATATTTTCTCTGGGTTGGCTTCGATGCCACGCTCGGAGACGATGAAGCTGAGCAGCATGCCCCTCGGGACCCCGAAAACACATTTTTCGGGATTGAGTTTGATGCCGTTTGCCCGGAGTTTTGCAAAAGTTTGTTCAAGGTCGGCGACAAGGTGGTCAGCTCATTTGGATTTGACTACGATATCATCGACATAGGCCTCAACGGTTCACCCGATGAGGTCTCCGAAGCAATTGAGCATACAGCGCTGGTACGTTGCCCCAGCATTCTTCAGACCGAACGACATTGAAATGTAGCAAAATGATCCGAAGGGGGTGATAAAAGATGTCACGAGCTGGTCAGACTCTTTCATCATGATTTGGTGGTAGCCAGAGTATGCGTCAAGGAAGCAGAGGGTCTCGCACCCTAAGGTGGAGTCGACTATTTGGTCTATTCGTGGCAAAGGAAATAGATCCTTTGGACACGCTTTGTTGAGGCCAGTGTAATCGACACACATTCTCCATTTCACGCTCTTTTTTCGCACAAGAACGGGATTTGCTAACCACTCTGGGTGGTATACTTCCTTAATGAATCCTATGGCCAGCAGTTTGGCTATCTCTTCGCCGATGGCCCTACGTTTCTCCTCGTCGAAGCGACGTAGGCGTTGCTTCACCGGCTTGGAGCCTGGGTGAATTTTTAAGGTATGCTTGGCGACCTCCCTCGGGATGCCTGGCATATCCGAGGGTTTCCACGCAAAGATGTCTTTGTTCTCGCGGAGGAAGTCGACAAGCGCGCTTTCCTATTCGGAGGAGAACGCGGTCCCGATACGGACTTTTTTGCCCTCGGAGTTGCTAGGGTCCAAGAGGACCTCCCTGGAGCCTTCTGCCGATTCGAATGACCCGAATGACCTCTTTGCGTTGGGCGCTTCTTCGACGACCTTCTACCTGAGGGTGGCGAGCTCTTCGGAGGCGATGACTGCAGATGCATGTCCACAGCATTCGACCTCGCACTCGTAAGCACGCTGGAAGGAGGTGCCGATGGTGATGACCCCGCGAGGGCCTGGCATCTTCAGCTTAAGGTACGTATAATTGGGGACGGCCATGAACTTCGCGTAGCATGGTCGTCCCAGAATGGCGTGGAAAGTCCCCGGGAACCCCACTACGTCGAAGGTGAGGGTCTCAGTTCGGTAATTGGACCGATCCCCGAAAGTGACGGGCAGATCAATCTGCCCCAGTGACACGGCTTGCCTTCCAGGCACAACGCCATGGAAAGGCGCTCGGATGGGATGGAGGTTCATTCGGTCGATGCCCATCTCGTTGAGCGTCTTGGCGTACATGATGTTGAGGCCGCTGCCTCCGTCCATCAGTACTTTCATGAGCCGCTTTGGACCAATGATCGGATCAACGACAAGCGGGTACCTTCCTAGGTGTGGGACGGCATCTGGATGGTCGGTTCGGTCGAAGGTTATGGCAGATTCCAACCATCGGAGGAAGGCAGGTGTGACCGGTCTGGCCATGTAGACCTCGCGGCGCGCGACCTTCTGGTGGCGCTTGGAGTTGTAGGCTGTTGATCCTCCGAAGATCATGAGGGCACCGGTCGGTGTTGGGAAGGCGTCATCCTTCTCCTCTGCATCGTCTATGGTGGGAATAGGTTCCTTCCCCTGCTCCCCTTTGTTAAGGCCCTCGGCCAAGTATTTGTGCATGAGGCCGCAATCCTTGTATAGATGCTTGGCCGGGAAGGCGTGGTTTGGGCATGGCCCCTCGAGCATTTTCTCGAAGTGGTTTGGAGTGCCCTCCACGGGCTTCCAGCCACCTTTGCGGTCGGTAGTGGCCATGAGCGAGTTGTCGCGCCGTTGCTTCTTATTCTTCCTTTTGGCAGGACGGTTGGAGGCGCCTTCGCCGGCATCCTCGTCCCACCTCATCTTTCTGTCAGAGCAATCAAAGATGGCTTCGACCGCCTCCTCTCCAGAGGCATCACTGGTGGCGATGTCCAAGAGTTCCTTGGTAGTCCGTGGGCCCCTGCGTCCTAGCTTGTGGACCAGGGATTCGTAGGTTGTCCTGGACAGAAAAGGCTCCTATCATGTCGACATCGGCGACGTTAAGGAGCTCGTTGCACTACCGAGAGAAGCGCCGGATGTACCCGCGAAGGGTTTCATCGGCCTTCTGGTGGCAGTTCTTAAGGTCCCATGGGTTTCCAGGGTGTTTGTACGTGCCCTAGAAGTTGCCCACGAAGATCTTCGTCAGATCCGCCCAGCTTTGAATGGCATTGGACGGTAGGTGTTCTAGCCATGCTCATGCCGAATCAGCCAAGAACAGCGGGAGATTGTGAATAATGAAATCGTCATCACTCGCACCACCGACCTGACATGCAAGCCGATAGTCTTCGAGCCAAAGCCTGGGATTTGTTTCGCCAGAATATTTAGGGATGTTGGTAGGCGGTTGATACCTTAGGGGGAACATGGCGTTGAGGATGTGTCGGCCAAAGGCCTGAGGGCCTGATAGGCTAGGGCTCGGGCTTCGGTCCTCGTTGCTGTCATAGCGTCCGCCATGTTGGGGATGGTAGCCGTGGCGTGCTGCCTCTCCTGGGTCACCATGGGCCCATTTGCGAGCGTTGATGATGCTGCGTACGTCGCCGTCATGGCCGAGGCGTTGATGTACTGGGACGGCGGAGGGCTGCCTGCCGCCTGGCGGTGTTTGGTGGACGGACGCGTCCTTGGTGGGATGCACTAAGGGCGTGCACTGGCTGGTGTTGGGTTCATGTCGTCGGGACAATGAACTTTCCGCCTACTACGCCACCGCACGCTCGAGCAACGTGTGAATTTCTCGGTGGGCGTCGTGATCCTCGGACGTCGCAGCCTCCGAAAGGCCATGCAGCAAGGCGGTTGCTGCAGCGATGTTCTAGCTAGCTCGAGCAAAGTGAGGAAGGGCCCCATCGTCGGTGAGGATCCTTTGGTGTACGGTGCAGGCCGTGGCGCACGCGCGCCCCCCATCTTTGCGGCATTTAATCTCGCGATTGATGTCCGTGTACTCTCGGACGAGCCCTTGCTCGGCCTCATCGATCTCTTGCTGACGGGCCCTCAGCTGCTCCATCCTTAGGTGAGATGGGGCTGTCGTCTCTTTCTCGGATCTGCCGTCAGGGTTGTTTGTAGGGGTGACCTCTTCCCCGGAGACACTTTCGACGTGACCCTCGGGGGTCTGCGCCATGAAGCATTCCCAGGAAGGGTGGTGGCTCCCCCTACTAGAATCCGAGCTGGAGAACAATCCTGGCTCCTCGTTGAGGAGCCCGTAGAGGGTCTCCATATCATGCTCAATCGCCCCCATGAACTTGATGTCCGAGGGTGACTGAACCACATGTAGTGCCAGAAGGTGGCCAGCGGTCACCGCAGCGTTGCGGAGACCGAATAGAAACGTTGTCAGGGTGCTCTGTACGGGACCTTCCGGACATAGGGTGACGTTGTGCAAGGCCTCCCTTGATGACTGGGGTCCAAGGGAGTTGCCCGGTGGGCCCTCAAGCCTAAGACGGCTGAGGTCGATGGAAGGGAGAGATGGGGTGGCTGTGTGAGTCAGTGCCAGCTCTCCTCCTAGTGTGATGATGAAATCTAGGTTGCCTAAACGCACATGTGTGCCTGGGGCCCAGGTGATTGCGTGGGTGGCCATCCAAGGCCTGATTTGGAACGCGCAAGCACCCCTACCTGGCACGCCAACTGTCGGTGTTTCGTACAAGCACCGGCCAGTAAATTTATAGTAATGCGCATTAGGCTCGGATGGTGCGCTAAAGGACACAAGATTTATACTGGTTTGGGCCAAATGTCCCTACGTCCAGTTTGTTGCTGCTCGTGTTATTAGCACCATGAACGGTTTGTAGTAAGGGGTACAAACGATCGAGAGAGGGACTGGTCCCAAGTCTCTGATGGAAGGGTTGAAAGGGGGCCAAGAGCTTTGTAGCAGCTTGACTGTGTGTGTGTGTGTCTTGTGTTGTTCGGTCAAAAGTTTTCCCCCTCATTGATGGGAGAAGCGCATCCCCTTTTATAGGTGAAGGGGCTGGCTTTACAAGGATGAGGGCTTTACCTAATCTTGTGGCTCACATCTACGTGGCCTGGTTCTTCATTCTGATGAGTGCGAAGGAAGATAAGCGCCTACAATACTATCGATGCCTCTGTAGAATGTCAGGTTGGTTACAGAATGCTGCCCTGCGCAGGGTATGGGCTACAGCACGGTGGTTTGACTTATGAGCCTCCCCAGCCTTGCTCTGCACGCCTTCTGGTTCCTATGAGTCTTTATCGGAGGGACGCGGGGTTGGGATCTGGAGTAGCGCCATGGGCAAGCTGTCCTGACTTGGTGGACCTAAGGGGTCAGGAAGTGGGCTCTGCTCCCTTGGGTCCATAGCATGGTGACAGTAAATCTGTCGTTCGTGGGGATAACAAATTCTTTTCTGGAGCGTAGCAGTTGTCGTATATCTCTGTTGGGTTCCATGTCCCAGAGCTAAAGGTGGCGCCCACAACTCTACAGGGCGAGGAGCATGCACCTGTAATACCTTTCAGGGTTTGTGGCACCCGGAAGGGTCTAAAGCACCTCTCCCATCGTTTGCTGGTAGTACTTTTCCTGCCAGGGCGCAGGGTATGGTCCTCGGAGCCATGGTTGACCCGAACGTCTTGTCTTGCCTAGTCCTTATCTCCTAGGTGAGACTGAGCCCGCCCCTCCGGGGTCAGGCGAGGCTAAGTCTATCCCTCAGCCCTCGGGTGAGACCAAGCCCGTCCCAAAGGCATCAGGCGAGGCGGAGACTAGCCCTAAGCCCTTGAGCGAGACTGAGCCCATCCCAAAGGCGTTGGGCGAGATGGAGACTAGCCCTAAGCCCTTGGGCGAGCCAGAGCTATCTTCAAAGGCGTCGAGCGAGGCGAAGTCTATCCCTTAACCCTTGGGCAGGACCGAGCCCGTCCTAGAGGCATCGAGCGAGACGAAGACTAGCCCTAAGCCCCTAGGCGAGGCAGAGCTATCTTCAAAGGCGTCGGGTGAGGCAGAACCAAACTCCTGTCATTCGAACGAGGGACGTAATGGTGCCCTTATCCGTCTAGAAGTTTTTAACGTTCGGTGGTTATTGGTTCCACCTTCTAGGGTACCCCGGTATTAGGTCCCCAACAATCGCCCTCCTCCGTTCGCCCAAATACCAGCAGGCGCTGCGATGGTACCACAACCAATGGGTGTGGGACTGAGCCTTTAGCGTCGGGGACCTAGTTCTCCTCCTCGTGCAGAGCAACAAGGACCGCCATAAGCTCTCCCAGCCCTAGGAGGGGCCGTACATCATCACGAAAGTACTCCGGCTAGGCACCTACAAGTTGAAAACCATCGACGGCGATGTCTTCACCAATGCCTGGAACATTGAGCAGCTACATCATTTTTACCCCTAAATAAATGCATACTTTCTCTTATCAGTTTTGTCATCAAAATCTCCAATCTTTCATGACATCTGACCCCTACAAGTGAGAGGGGTCAGACCTCACTCGGGGGCTGGTATGAGTATGTTTATCTTGAAAACATTCTCTGTGTTTTCCCTCTTTTCTCATGATAAGTTCTAAGGACTAGGATTTCGGGAATAAAATCTGAGTATAACTGGTAGGACTATGGGAAACCCACGCCCCAGCGGCTACGGTCTCCTTGCTCACCAGCATGATCAGAATTGGCTCGCCCACACTCCGAGTTTTTTGCGACCTTAACTACGAGAAGGGTCGGAAGGCACTGAACCACTTTTACAAAAAGAGGGAGAAGAGCTGAAAAGCTATTTGCCATAACAAAATTTGAGAACTTGTTCATTTTTTGCACAAATTCATCGCTTACAAAGTGATTTCATCATGAAAAGGGACTAATGTATTCATGAATACAAAAGACTGTTCCCACGGGGGCTCCCCTCACAACTTAAACAATTACACTTTCTGACCAGATCTACTCTAAGTACTACTAGGGTCAACGCACCTTGCTCTCCATCGACAACGTCCTATTGCTCCGCAGGATCCCTAAGGATGCCATTGTCTACAACGTCAAGCACCATGTTGATGACCATGGCACCTTCACCAGGGCATCTAGGGACTACACCATCGTGATCAGCCACAACCCTAACAACAACACATGGACGGGGGGCGCTCCCCGCCAAAGAAAGGCCACCATGGCTGATGGATGTCTCTGACATCTCATCAAGCTTTATGAACTGGCCGATCTGAGTGGCTGCAAAGGCAAAGCCCCCCATTGATGTAGTCTTGAGTAGCTTCCCCACCAATAAGACTCGTCTAGAGAAGATTCATTAGAGGAGGCCCCTGTATGGATCCACCCTGACGAAGGCCTCACGGACGACGACAAAGCCAACGACGCTTAGCACCCTCCAGTGTGCCTCCTCCTTCAGTGGAAGCGGCCCCTTCTCGGTGAAGGCAGCCAACTCCATCTCATCTACGTTGGATGAGCTCTAGCTTGACATCACGCTCCAAATTCATGAGCGGATCTATGAGTTTTTCTCTCCCTAGCATTACCCTCTCACTGAGGAACCACTGCAATGCATGAACGCATTCGGTGAAAAGGAAGAAGGAGAGGAGGTAGCAGCTCGAGAATAGGCGAAGGAATGGGGACAAGAACCCCCTCCCTCCCCCTATTTAAGGAGGAGACACAGCAGCTAAAGAAAGGCGAAAGGTTGGGATGGAAAACCCTCTCCCTTCCCCTATTCAATGCAGATGGGAAATCGATGCTGATGAAAATTCGAGGGGGTGTGTCTAGACCAATGGGACACGCTCTGCTCAACAAAACGACACATGGTCAAACGGGATGTGGCCTAGGCATGGCCCACCACTACCGCACGCCGGGTGCGAGAAACAAGGTGCACCCACATATACGTGACTCTCCGCTTCCCTAGGTAGGACCTGGAACGACCCAACGATGGAACCTCCACCAAGGGGAGCCCAACGGGCCTCCTAGGTCGATCGGATGGCCTAGGTGGACACCAAATGAACAACCGCCGAAAGATAAGCACCTCTATTTACTTACTTTGCATGTCAATTCTACTACCGAGCCTCCGACCCCAGCAAACGGCAGGGGCACGGGCATTGCTCGGGGGTTGCTGAGAGTGTCTACTCGTTTAGACATCCTCTTCACCCGACCCCTCCTTATGTTAAAAACCGGAGGCACAGTGTGGGGGTGTAAAACTTTGAGTAAAACTAGATGAACCACTAGACCCTACGCCCCAGCGGCTATGGTGTTTTTTGTTCACCAGCATAATCGAATTCACAGTTTCTCACACCCTATCCTTTAGCATCCACCATCTCAAGATTGGTTCAGAGGGGTCAGCCTATAGAATCTCCTTCAAGGAGAAGCTATCAGGCCGCCTAAGTCAATCGAACGGCTCGAATCACTGCCGAGAGATAGAAATGAAAAATTGTGATGCTCATGCAGGTCACACTGGCCCCGTCGCAAACGTCGGACCCGAACCCCACATGGACATGCTCGGTAAGAGATTCTCATCACTCATTCCACTAAGGTAACATTGCCGACCTCTGCTTTCATTTCAATTGAATCGTACATTAATCCCATACATCCAAACATTGCATATGAAATTGCTGCATCTGAACGCTTCGTGTTGCGTCATGAAGCGGTAGTCGCCTCATTCGATATGAGCAGCAATGGACCGAGGTTTGAAGGCTAGCCCACAAAGGGCTCGAGGCCACCTTGCATCAAATAGAGCCAAGGGAGAAAAACCGAGATGAACCCCAGCGGCCTTGCCCGACCCCGCTCAAAAGCAGACAGGGACATCTCAACCTTTCTCATTCAATTCTAACCTCGATCCAAACCCACAGAATCTCCATCGAGGAGAGGCCAACAGGCCACCAGAGCGTATCGAATGACTCGGGCATCTACCGGGAGGTGGGTTAAGAAGTAGTGGAATGCCAAATGAGGGCTCTACCAACCCTATCAGCGAATAAAGGACCTAGAATCCACATGAACATGCCCATTAGCGAGCTCATTGAGCACGACACTCAAGCCATCGAGGCAAGTGTCATTAACTCAGCCCCCCTGGTTGCAGAAACCGAGGATGGGGTGATGCATAAAGCACAGCCGACCCCTATGAGACCCCAAGGGGCTCGGGGGCTTGAGCTACTCGATCCTAGATCAAGAGACTGAGGTTTGAAGGCTGGCCCACAAAGGACCCGAGGCCGCCTTGCGTCGAACAAGAGCTAGGGGAGAAAACGTAGATGAGCCTAAACGGCCTTTGCCCAACCTGCATAGAGGTGGATATGGTCATCTCAACCTTCTAGTTCAATCCAGCCTCTAGCTGAGCCCATAGAATACCCATTGAGGGGGAATCTATTGGAAGGTGGGTTACGGAACAACGGAATGCCACCTGAGGGCTTTGTTGACCCTGTCACGAGCGACGGGACCAGATTCTATTTGAACATCCCCATTAGAGAGCTCATCAAGTGCGTCACTCGAGCCGTCGAGGCAAGTGACGTCACCTCAACCCCTCTAGTTGTGAAAACCGCAGACGGGGCGACAGTCACAAAATGAGCCGACCCTTGACCGAATCCCTGCCACACACGGGAGCTCAGGGAAGGCTAGACTTGTGATGAGACCGAATGCACGGTCGCAGAACGATACCTAAAATCCTAAGGGGTACATGCGAATACAAGAGTAAGTTCGCTACCCTCGCTTTGGTCTCCAGTAACATCTGGCCCCAATAACCGCAAGGGGTCAAATCTCACTCAAGGGCTAATAAAGGCATAAATACCTCTTTTTTTGAAACAGTCGTTGTGTCAGACCTCTTCCTCACATTAAGGTTAGCGGTAAGGTTTGTGGGAACAAATAATCGAGCATGCCTAGTAAGACTACAAAAAACCGATGCCCCGGCGGCTATGGTAACTTTGCTCACCAGCATAAATCAAAATTTCCCCCTTATACACCTCGGGCCCTACGGTCTTAATGAACGGAAGGGTCAGATTGCATAAGCACCTTTTTTGAATGCAAAAAGGGATGAAAGCAAGTTCAATCGAACAAAACAAAATTGCAAATTTGTTTAACAAAATGAAGTTGCAAATCTATTTTCAAAAGAACCAACACTTGTCCATAGATTATAGATAAATGTCTACCAGACTCATTCAACTAACTACCCCCTATCGGGGAGAACCATATCTTCAATTCTGCTCACCAGGGTTTCCGCAAAAGGTGTCACCGTTGCTTCTATGGCATCCAGCTCAGAGTTATCATAACTAGGTGCGAAGACAAGGCTCATCGCCTCAAAATCAATGTTGTCATCATAATGTGAGCGGGCGATGGTGAAGATTTGGGTGATCCCTATGCAAAGAGCTTCCTTCTCCAGCTAGCGCACCCGTGCCATGATATCTGCCACATGGGCTGTGAGTGAGCTAGTCCCCTCCGCCTGCACCACCTGTAGGTCATTGCAGACCACGCCAAGGGCAACTTTTAGGATGTTGAGCTCATTGCTCTTTGCCTGAAGGAGACTCCTCGTGTTGGCAATATCTATGGCCAGTCCGGCAGTGGCACCCTCGGCTGCCAGCTTCTAGGCTCTCACAGTCTCCAGCTCGGCCTAGAGGGAGCGGATCCTCTGTTGCGCCTTATCATGCTCCCGCAGGCTGTGCCGTGCTCTGAGCGGAGCCTCTCCACAGTATGGTGTAGCTTGTCTCACTCCGAGTGTAGCTAGGCGACCGTCTCGGCGTCCAGTTTCTCCCTCTGCTCTAGGGCCATAGACCTCTCCTCGGCTACTAGCTTGAGATCCCGCTCCTTCTCGGCCTCCTATAGGAGGTCACTGATCCGCTGGCGGGCCTCAGCATCCCGCTGCAGCAACTCATCCTGCTCCTTCCACACTCTAGTGGCCTCCTCCTAATCTCACCATGCCCTCTTCGATAGTTCATCAAAAGACTTCTCAATGAGATCCGCATCCTGGCAGGCCATGGCCTCCTACCATCGAAGATTGTCCGCCTCCGTGGCAAGGGGAGTCAACTCAGCCACCCTCTGGTAGAGCTGGGTGGTCGCGTCCCTATGCAGCTGTGCCTCATCAATGAGGCGGTCCCAATCCTCCTTGTTCTCATGGAGGAACTAGGATTTCTCCCGGCTGTGGGCAATAAGCGACTAAAAGAAGACGGTGGTCAAAAAACAAAAATAGATGAAGAAAAACAAATCGAGAGGCATGACCAAGTGAATACCTAGCCGATGGGAATGATGACGTCTTGAAGGACGTCGTTGGCTTGGTTCAGAGCCTCTAGTGTGGCCATGAACCCCTCGTGGAGCTTCTCCCGCTCCATGCCCTCAGTGTCATCATCGAGGGTGAAGAGTTCTAACGACGGGTCCCACGGACTCACCCACCAGAACGCGGGCTCATCCCATGTGGGCGAGTGATGGCCCTCTAACAGTAGGGTCAGGGACAACTCCCTACCAGTCTCCTCGGGAACCGCCATGGTGTCCGAGGTTCCCTTAGCCATGACCTCCTCCATCCCACCCACGCCGGGCGTTGTCTCTAGGGTCATCGGTGGCACGGCATTCGCCACTGCCTCAGGCGCTACCACCATGGCTTCTAGCTATGACCCAGCCATTGGATCCACCATCACCTCCACCTCCGTTGGTAGGACCTCGTCTAGCTACGCCGCACCCATTGTGGTCGACGCAACGGGTGCGGCCGATGGCTCCGCCCGGCCTGACATCGGCGGCGGCATCACTTCCATCACCGGTTGAGCGGCAACCTCCGCGGGTGCCTCCTCAGCCTCATTGATAGCTTGACCTGCCAAGGGCATGGGCACCATCATGGGTGGTGCCGGACCTTCCGACGAGACTATGACGCCGGCTTTGATCTCGCCCAAAATGGGAGCAACATCAGGCGGTGGCTCCTGTCTTGCCTGAAGGGCGAGGGATTTCTTGGGCACCAATGCTATAGAAGTACCCCGTCTGACCAGTCTCCTGATGCTGTAGAAGAAACAAAAGGTGTGAGTCACTATGAAAAATAGAGAAAAATAAAGGAATCAACAACTTACATTGGCGTTGTTCGGTGGTGGAGATGTTTGGGGCATGAACCCCTAGTTCCCTACTCCCCCTTGTCGGGGCAGGACCATTTTGAGCCCGTCCCATACTCCCGGACCAAGGGGCTCACCTCCCTCATATCTGGGGGTGCGGCGGCGGAGCCACCCCCCTCTCTCGGCACCGCAGGCATGGCGGTAGATCCGCCCACCCCTGATGGTGCTAAGGATAGGCCGATGGTCTGGCCCTCCTCCTCCTTTAGCCTCACGGTCTCACCTTCCCTTGCGTGGAATAGGAAGGGTCCTTGCATTGATGAGTGGGCACCTATCAGCGCGTCCTCGCCTCCCAGGTCACCCCACTCGATGTCTGCGACTACCTCATCATCGTTGTTGTCATCATCATTGTCTATTTCTTCACCTCGCTCCCATGCCTGCTGCTTCTATAGCTACTTCTACCTCTTGAACTCCTTCGTCTTCCTCTCCCACTTGGCTATGGTATGATTTTTCATCGCCATGAGCGGGTCCTTCGATAGCGGAGCTAGGCTATCCATAAAGAGAAGCCTCTTCGGCTGGTCCTGCTATCCCAATGTCAGCATCAAGGGGTCAGAAGTTCAAATTAAGGAAAAAAGGAGCCATGGGGAAAGAGAACTTATGAAGTCAATGTACCCTGGCTCTGGCCGCATTGGAGGGTGCCCCGACATCGGATACATGAAATCAAGGACGATGCCAGTGTCGTCCTTCGAAGGCTACATCGCCTCCTTGATACGCCCTCCCAATGAGTGATGCTCTAGGCGCATTCAAGTATAGGGGAAGCGCGCGACACATCAGTGGTGCCACCCTCCATGTATGGTAGGCACCGATGATCCCCGGCACCTTCATGCCCCTCTCCTTTAGAATTTGGATGCCCACGAGGTGGTTCTGGATTTTCTTCTTGTCTTTATCTGGTACGCCCCACTTCCATGGCTTCGGGACCTCTTCGATAATGCACCCAGAGAATGCTATCAAGGGGGCGACTGCGTCGTCCTTGACTGTAGAACCAATGTGATTGCCACCCTTTGTTGGAGGTCGACAGACGCATTGATGGGTATTCTTTTACCCGGTTGTTGCAGAGATGAATGCTGGTGCATCCCATGGGCATGCTCAGCTCTTGCCACTTCTCCAGCTTCTTCAAGAGGTTGACGACAATGAAATACCACCATAGGTCGAAGTGGGGACTAATCCCCAAGAACACCTCACATAGGGCGACGAATGCCACAATGTGTTGGACCCCATTGGGAGTGAGGTGCTGCAGCTCCACCTGGTAGAAATGCAACAGCCCCCGAAGAAACTTGTGGGCGGGGATGGCGAATCCCCACTCATAAAAGCGAGCGAAGGACACCACGTATCCTTCAGGCGGTGACGGTGCGTCCTCATTGCTAGGTAGCCGCCACTTCTCGATGGCGGTCAGCGGGCAAAGAAGGCCACGACGAACGAGGCCCTCTAGGCACTGAAGGGTGATGTCAGGTCTGCACCCCGGCTCCATTGAATGATTGGGAGGAGGGTGTACATGAGCTTGATGATGGCTACGATGTGGGTATGGGAGGACTCAGGCGATTGGTGGTGGAGGTTGTAGATGCAAAGACGAGGAGGCAAAGTACTGAACCCTAGGGGTGAACCCCTTGGTTTTATAGGGGCGATGGATGCGAGAAGGGCAACCGTCCTCCTAGATCTTCATGCCTACCATGACACACCATCATGCCACGTCGTAGGATATGCGCCCGCAATCCCTATTCTTTCCCACTAAAGTTGCCTTCCTAGGAAGACTATGACTCTTTTCCCATAGAGGGGATACAGGTCAAGAAGCATTTCTCTGGCCCACCTAGGCCTAGGAGTTCAAGGGCTGGCCTGATAGTTTCGACGGCGGTCCCAATGAGGGATGGGCCTGCTAGTGGCCAAAACTCAGGCGCAGGAACCTCAAGGGAGTCTTGATCCATGATCGAGTCTCAACCGGGCTGACCCTGGATGAATCCCCATAAACAGGATACCAGGGTTCCCTTTAAGCTATCTAGTTCTCGAAACAACAAATTTCACAGCCATACCCATGAAGGGTCCGAATTACCCTCGGGTGATTCTATTCGAATCACTCGGGGGCTACACCCAATGGGTGCGCTCGCGCGCACCCACTGGCGAATCAAAATACCCCAAGCAATTGTTTTTGAATCACCCGAGGGCTACACCCTCTGGCGAATCAAAATACCGCCCGGGTGATTCTATCCGAATCACTAGGGGGCTCGAGGGCAACTATTAGGGACTGATTACTGGGGTACCCAAAGAGGTGGAACTAATAAACATCAAGCGCTGATGCTTCCGAACAGGCAAGAACGCAACTACACTTCTTGCCCTGCGCCTAGCCCGGCCCCGAAGGGTTGGCTCCACCTCGCCTGACCCCCAAGGGCTGGACACCGTCTCGCCCGACGTCTAGGGGCAGACTCCACCTCACCTAATGGCTAGGGGTAGACTCCACCTTGGCTAACGACCGAGGACTAGCTCTGCCTTGCCCGATGTCTAAGGGCTGGCTTTGCCTCACCCAACGGCTGAGGGCTAGCTCTGCCTCGCCTAACATCAGAGGGCTAGCTCTGCCTTGCCTTACGTCTGAGGGTAGGCTCCACCTCACCCTATGGATGAGGGCTAGCTTTGCCTTGCCTGACGGCTGAGTGCTAGATCTACCTCGCCCAATGGCTGAGGGCAGGCTTCACCTCACCCGATGGCTCAGGGCTGGCTCTGCCTCGCCCGACGTCTACGCCCTGCCGCTTCATAATGATGAAGCATAGGGTAAGATAGGACACTCAGGTCAACCACAATACCAAGGACCATGCCCTATGCGCCTACAGGAAAGTACCGTTAGGGTATGATGGGACGAGCGCTTTAAGCCCTCCCAGGCATGATAGAGCCCAAATAGTGTTGTAGGCGCCTACTTTTGTCCTATAGTGTTGTGGGCGCCGCCATCAGCCCTCGAACATAGATCCTAACACAAGCATACGATAACCACTACAGTCTAGGAGGGAACTCACATCGTCAATAGTAATGAACATATGGTCACTTCCTCGTCTACTCCCCATAGGGTCATGGCTCAGTACCCTGACGCACTGCATTGTCCACTGGAGTAGGATGGAACGCGACCACTAGCCAACCGAAGCCAAGGCATGACCCTATCAGGATCAATGAATGTGCTATCCTTGGCATGGTCTACCATGACAGCAGGGCAAGCTCGAGCGAAAAGGAAGACCCAGCACCTTCGAAGGACCCTCTCTACCTCTGGTTTTTTTCTCCTTCTCCCATCTATAATCCCTGCTCCCCTTTGTCTACAAAAGGGAGGGCAGGGCACCCCACTAATGGGATGGATCAATTCAACATGTATAACACACAGCCAAGCAGCTACCGAGCTCTTGGCATCCTTCCAACCTTTCCATCAGAGACTTGGGACATGTCCCTCTCTCGACTGTTTGTATCCCCTACTATGAACCTTTTTCAGTGCTAATAACATGAGCAGTAGCAGACTGGACTTAGGGACATTCTGCCCGAACTAGTATAAACCTTGTGTCCTTTAGTGCACCATCTGGGCCTAACGCACAACAAATATAAATTTACTAGTTGGTGTTTGTTCGAAACACCGACAGACCCCACTGACCCAACCAAGATAGTGTGGATCGGTACCCGTCTCCCGGCCAAATAGGAATGCGAGCTCATCGACTTCCTGCATGCCAATCATGATGTCTTCACATGGAAGCCATCTAACATGCCAGGCATACCACGGGATGTCGCTGAGCACGCACTGCACCTCATCCCAAGCTCGAAGCCCGCTAAGCAGCGCCTGTGTTGCTTCGATGATGAGACGCGCAAGGCCATAGGCGAAGAGATCGCCAAACTCCTAGTAGCCAGATTCATCAGAGAGGTATTCCACTCTGACTAGCTTGCTAATCCCATTCTTGTCAAAAAGAAGACCAGGAAATGGAGAATATGTGTTGATTATACTATCCTCAACAAAGTGTGTCCAACGGATCACTTTCCTTTGCCGCGCATAGACCAGATAGTCGACTCCACTTCGAGTTGCGAGATCCTCTCCTTTCTGGATGCCTACTCGGGCTATCACCAGATCATGATGAAAGAGTCCGATCAGCTCGCAACCTCATTCATCACCCCGTATGGTTCGTACTGCTACGTAACCATGCCTTTCGGCCTAAAGAACGCTGGTGCCACCTACCAAAGGTGCATGTAGCAATGCTTCACCAACCAAATTGACCCACTCAATCAGCCTAATCAAGTCGAGCAGCCAAAACCAACAATAGCCGTCAATGTTGATGACATAGTGGTCAAAATGGGTCAAGCTTGCGACCTGATCGCAAACTTGTCTGCAACGTTCGCGAACCTCCGAAGGTTCAACATTAGATTGAATCCTGAGAAATGTGTTTTCAGGGTTCCGAAGGGGAAGCTGCTAGGATACATTGTGTCCGAGCATGGCATCAAGGCCAACCTTGAAAAGATCATGGTCGTCACCAACATGGGCCCTATACGCAACGTCAAGGGCGTACAAAGGCTCACCGGCTGTCTGGCCACCCTGAGCCAATTCATCTGTCGCAGAACCGACCAATTTATAAGAATACAAGTACAATGGCAATCCGCAAGCGGTCGCACTGTCATACTTGAATCCATATAAACCCGGTAGTCCGTCGAGTACCACGATGGGTCTCGATAAACGATTTACAACAACCAAGATCGTACAGGATTCAACATACATGCCACATATTACATAAAGTTCGCAGATACTTTTCGTCATCAGAGTACGAATAAAAAGTTATTACAAACTGAGTTTGGTAAACAAAGCGGAAGCAAATAAGTTCGAAGATAAAGTTTCCAACATAGTTTGATACAGTGCCAAACCAGATCACAGTCCACAAAAGCAAAGATAGGAATTACTAAAGAAGCCTGCCCAAGGCTTACTCCTCATCCACAGCGGGATAGAAGCAACTCTTGCAATAACCATGATACACAGTGCCATCTGCAACAATGGGAAAATAAACCCTGAGTACTAGAAGGTACTCAGCTAGACTTACCCGTCAGGAACCAGAAATAAAATGACTCCAAGGATTATGCAAGGCTGTATAAGTGGACGTAACTTGACAACATTTTGCGAAAAAGGCAATTAACCATTGTACAATTGTGATTCTTTTATCAAGTTAATTATAACTATCCATTTCTAGATTAGCAACTATCCTATGCCAAACATGTGGTATATTATTTAGAATCATACAATAGTAACCATAGCAGGTATTGCAATTCCATATTCATTTGAACCATCATGTTTCATAATATAGTTGCTACGATGTTGGGACTAGCCAAGTTTCTCACTATCCGGGAGAGACGGCGATTCGAATCGATTTCAACCAGCTGGGAATTTATTCCTAACACAAACCCAGATCTATCAGCCACGATAGTCTTAGGTCACCTTTGGTACAACTCAGGTACACATTTCGCGAGTCCGTACCGCGCCGCACAATCTGGAACACCAGATGCCAGGATGCTCAGGCCAAGCCTGCCCTTGGGCTCAGTCTGATCGTTCCCTGGAAGGAGCGCACAACAGAACGGTTCCTGGCCTGAGTTGAATTACTCGGCTTCGCGGTCGGAACGAGTTATCCGGCCAGCTAAGTGAGAGGCATGCGTTCAATCTTGTCAGAAGCGCCAACAACGGTACGGTCCTTAATCGACACAGACGGGGATAAGTCCACACCCAAGACCTCCATGCCTTGTTGCTTCCCTATCGACCTCCCGTCCGGTCTCAATTTACTTTTAACACATGGTTCTGTTCCACGATAGCAGATATAGCCAACCGTGCTCCGGTATCCACCTATCTCTCGCAGGTGACAGGACATCACCCGACTTCTACCGGTCTAAGCATGGCTAAGCATATATTCGATCCTGGACCTATACCGGTTAAAGGGTTAATATCTGGACAAGGAATGTACATGCATCAAGTGGTTTCATTCAACTCTTATAACCTAATGCATCAATCATAAATACGTAAGTAAACATTTGTAAATTACTGGGAGACTTATAATGCTCTGGGGCTTGCCTCGCAGAAAGGAAGTAGGGCGGTGGTCAGGGCACTCCGGAAGCTCTTCAGGGTTCTGCTCCACGCCTTCGGGAGCTGGGGCTTGCGGATTCTCCTGCGGGTTCCCTTCCTCTGCTTCTTCGAATTCCAGCAATGTGATCTCTTCCTCCGATCCTAGATGCATGAGTATGATATGAGTATTACGAATGCATAATGTTAACAAGTGCATCGCGTTGTTTGAGTAGGTGCATATCTCTTCTCGATTACTACTTAACTATTTCTACAATGCATCGACTACACCATAACCAGCAGCTACTTGTTTCACTCATAACTGGAGTTCTACAAATTCAAAAACAGTGATCCTGGACTTTCTAGAAAGCTTATCAAATTCTCTACAACTTTGTTATTAACCATTTTTACAGTCTACACTTGTTTCAACATGTAACTCATTACACTCTAGAATCAGTCCAGAAATGACTCGACATGCAATATAAAGTCATAACACTTCTACTTCAGGTAATTATTCAAAATTTGACAACCTAGAACCTACCAACAGTTTCAGCATACCAAATACAGTTAAGATGATATAATGGTGAAGCCCAAACTATTTATTAAATTGCCTTTATTATTTTATTTAGATATCTAGGTTAAATAATAAATATATATCAAATGTGCTTAATAAATTCTCAAAATTTTACAGAGTCTTACTAATGCTATCAAAGGACTACTATAAAAATTTCATGTCATTTTACTAAGTAGAACATCCTATACAAAAATGATAAGGAAGCAAGGCTTGAAATAGCATAAATGGAAAATCCTATTGAAAAGTGTCAAGCAACAGATTTCTTATTTTTCCTAACATCCATATGGTACTAGTATCACCTCCAACAAATTTCATGAATTTTGGACTCATAATTAATTTATAAAAATTCATGCAAGGATTAACTATTTATAAAAGAAAAATCTATAACTATAGATCTACACATGCACTGGTCCTCAAATTTTTACCCAAGCTCACGTACGACAAGGATAGCCTACCACAAAAATTTCATAATTTTTGGAGCACAGAACTTTAGATATAAAATAAACAAGTTTGAATGCATTCAAAAGCACATTTCAATTCCTAATTTAAATCCCCAAAAATTTCTACTGTTGAACCCAAGAACATATTTTTCTTAAATACTACATTTCCTAAGCAACACAATCATATTTATTTCACAATTTTAGGAGCTACCAAACTAAAGATACAAAAATAACAAAACACATCAAAAACTGGATTCAAAATGAGTTAGCCTTCACTACTGCTGTCGCTGACAGGTGGGACCCGCTGGTCAAGGGACCCCATGCGTTAGTGACACGGAGCAGAGCAGCGGCGCTGCTGGGCACTGCGCGGCTGCGGCTCGTCGACGGCGAGCTTCGCCGGCGGTGAGGTCATCACGGTATGACCTACACGACTCGGCGAACCTACTGAACCGCAGGACCGGACCTATTGCCGACCCTAGAGCTATCGGCGGCGGCCATGGCGGAACGGCGGAGCTGGACCACGGCAAAACGCCGGTGTGACTAACCGGTGGTCCGATCTAAGGCTCGGACGAGCACCAGTGGGCTACAAGGAAGCTAGTGCGCGCGCTCTCGTGGCCGGAGGTGGTCGGGTTGGGCCTGGCCACGGCGAAGGGGGGGGTGGCGGAGGAGCTCCGGCGAGGCGGTGTGCGGGGCTAGAGCTCACCGAGCTAGAACGGCGGGCACTGGCTGGCGCAGGGAGTCGCGGGGAAGACGGCGATGCAGTTGCGGTGATGGAGAAGCGGCTAGGCGAGGCTTGTGCCGTCAACGACGACGGTGGCGCTAGCGGGAGCTCGACGGCTGCGCTTGCGGGTGCTGCGGACGGCGAAGGAGATCGAGGCGAAGTGAAAAAGGAGCGTGGTTGAGTGCGGGCGGTTGCTGGGGACTTGAAGGCGCGCGCCTGCCTGCCTTGGCCGCGCTGGACAGAGCGCCGGCGACGCACGGCCAGCCGCGACGTCCACGCGGTGCGCGGACTCTGCCGGTGTCGGCCACTGACGCTCGCGATTCAGTTTCGTCAGAAACGTGATGGCCGAGCCTGACGACGTACTTTCGTGGAGCTTGATCTTCTAATCCGTGACGTATTAGTGCACACAATCTACACCAAAGTTGTAGCTCTAAGTACCATCTGTAATTCATATAAAACGATCAAGACCTAATTCGCAATGGTTAAGGAGGAAAATCGTGCTCAAAGTTGGCTTGTCAGGCTGTCGGTGTTCACGACTTAGCAAAAATTTGCTAAGTGTAGAATTTGTGATTTCTCTGATTTTTGAAACCCAAATTCACACATGTTAGGAGCTGAATCAGTCAAAGGCCCAAAAATCAAAGTTGTTCCTTATGTCAAACACTACAACATTGCTTTAGTGAACTCCTCCATGCAAGGTCCCTAACACTTAGTTCAACTTTAGTCAAACTTGTCACTTTAAAATCATGATGCACATTCAAACCATGGCTAAATGACCAAACTAGCCCTAGCCCTAAATACCAAAGTTGTTCATGATGATACTCTAAGCATGTTAAAACAATTTGCAAGGTCATTTAAGCATTTCATGTAGTAGTCACTCATATAACTATTCAGGTCAACACATGAAATATCACTTAAATGCTTGATCAAGAAATGTGGCCTTCATGAACAAGGTTCCTTTTGTTATCCTAAGTGTAGCTAAGGTGTTGTAGTGACTAGCACTACCCACTTGCATTCATTTGTACAAGATCATATGCATATGTTCTAAGAAACACGAGATAACAAGCAATGTTTCATATGTTTCGATCAAATGTTTCAATTGTAAATGATGATTTATGAATGCTTGATGCTCATGCTCATGTTATGCAAGTCAAGTTATGCAAGGCTAACACCCGAGGTGTTACAGCCCCTCCCCCTTATAAAAATCTCGTCCCGAGATTTGCAAGACCTACCATTCTTGGAAAAAGGCGGGATAAACTTCTTGCAGATAATCTTCTCTTTCCCATGTAGCATCTTGTTCACTATGATTGTTCCACACCACCTTATAAAACTTAATGATCTTACTCCTTGTTACTCTCTCCATCACTTCTAATACTCGAATTGGCTTTTCTTCATAAGTCAAATCCGATTGAAGTTGCACGTTGGTGGGTGCAATAGCTTCTTCCGGTACTCGAAGACATTTCTTTAGCTGAGAAACATGGAACACATCAAAGATTGCACTCATCTCTGGTGGTAGTTGTAGCTTATATGCCACATTTCCTTTTCGTTCCAAAATTTTGTATGGCCCTACATATCTTGGTGAAAGCTTCTTTTTCATCCCAAATCTCTTCACACCTTTCATGGGTGATACCTCTCAAGTACACATAGTCACCTACTTCAAAAGTTAGTGGTCTTCTTCTTCTATCGGCATAGCTCTTCTGTCGTGATTGAGCTGCCTTCATGTGTTGTTGGATGATACGTACTTGTTCTTCGGCTTCATTGATAAAATCAATACCAAAATATCTCCTTTCACCGGGCTCAATCCAATTCAATGGAGTTCTACACTTTCTGCCATACAAGGCTTCAAATGGAGCCATCTTGATACTCGCTTGATAACTGTTGTTATAGGAGAATTCAGCTAAAGGTAACCATTTCTCCCATGACCCTTTTGAAGATATAACACAAGCTCTAAGTAAATCTTCTAGGATTTGGTTTACTCTCTCTGTCTGCCCTGAAGTTTGCGGATGATAAGCTGAACTCCTGATTAGCTTGGTTCCCAAAGCTTGGTGTAAGTGTTCCCAGAAACGAGCTATGAACTGCGGTCCTCTATCCGAGATTATGGTCCGGGGTACTCCATGCAACTTCACGATCTGGGATACGTATATCTCAGCGTATTTCCCAACTATATACCTCGTGTTCACGGGTATGAAGTGTGCTGACTTGGTAAGACGATCGATAATGACCCAGATGGAGTCATGACCTTGTGGCGTTGTTGGAAGGCCTGTAATAAAGTCCATACTGATCTCTTCCCATTTCCATCCTGGAATAGGCAGTGGCTGAAGTAATCCAGCGGTTTTCATATGGACGGCTTTCACTCTACTGCAGTTATCACACCTTGCAACATAGGCTGCGATCTCTTTCTTCATCTTAGTCCACCAAAAACGGGTTTTCAAATCTTGATACATCTTACTACTACCCGGGTGGATAGACAATTTAGACGAGTGAGCTTCTTCTAAGATTTGATTCCTTAGCTCACGGTCTTTTGGCACCACTAGTCGGTCCTCAAACCATAATACACCTCTTTCGTCCAATCTAAAATGTTTGGTTTCTTGCTCTAGCATTTTTCTCTTGATGTGACTTATTCCTACATCTGTCTGCTGTAGCTCTATGATTCTGCCCTCAAGCGAACAACTGATGGTGATATTGTGTAGCACAGCAGGATGTAGCAAGTTGAATCCATCTTCCAATAGTGCTTCCATAGTGTTGCAATGGGACTTCCGACTAAGTGCATCAGCTACTACATTTGCTTTACCCAGATGGTAATGCACTTCCAAATTGTAATCCTTAATCAATTCCAACCATCTACGTTGTCTCATGTTCAGTTCTGGCTGGGTAAAGATATACTTGAGGCTTTTGTGGTCAGTATAGATATGACATACATTGCCCAACAAGTAATGTCTCCATATCTTTAATGCATGGACAACAGGCTGCAAGTTCCAAATCATGTGTAGGGTAGTTGACTTCATGTTTTCCTCAGTTGCCGAGAGGCATATGCAATTACTCTCCCTTCTTGCATAAGTACACATCCCAAACCTATTCCTGATGCATCACAAAATACATCAAAAGGCTTTTCAATGTCTGGTTGTACTAGCACTGGTGCTGTAGTCAACAAAGTTCTGAGGGTGTGAAAAGCTGTTTCACATTCTGGTGTCCACTTGTATTTCTCATCTTTCTGAAGTAGTCTGGTCATAGGCTTAGCTATCTTTGAGAAATCTGGAATAAACCGACGATAGTATCCTGCTAACCCTAGAAAACTCCGAACTTCATGCACTGAAGTTGGGGCTTTCCACTCCATGACCTCTTGTACTTTGGATGGGTCTACTGAGATTCCATCTCTCGATAAAATGTGACCTAAGAAAGGCACTTTGCTCATCCAAAATTCACATTTGCTAAACTTAGCATATAGCTTATGCTCCCTCAATCTGGATAGGACAATCCTCAGATGCTTCTTCATGATCTGACTCATTTTCTGAAGTAAATCAATATGTCATCGATAAACACGACCACGAACTTATCCAGTTCGGGCATGAATACCGAGTTCATTAGGTACATAAAATAGGCTGGGGCATTTGTTAGTCCGAAAGACATAACCAAATACTCGTATAAGCCGTACCTAGTAGAGAAAGCGGTTTTAGGTATATCCTCCGGTCTGATCTTTATTTGATGGTACCCTGATCTCAAGTCAATTTTGGAGAATACCCTTGCCTTCGCTAGTTGATCGAACAAGATGTCAATGCGGGGCAATGGGTATTTGTTCTTGATGGTCACAGCATTGAGTGGTCTGTAATCTACACACATTCTTAGTGACTTATCCTTCTTTTTCACAAACAGTGCTAGGCATCCCCATGGAGATGAGCTAGGTTGGATAAGACCCTTGTCCAATAGATCTTGCAATTGAACCTTGAGTTCTGCTAACTCATTGGGTGGCATTCTATAGGGCCTTCTGGATATGGGTGCGGTACCTGGCACTAATTCGATCTTAAATTCCACATCCCTATCTGGTGGTAGACCTGGTAATTCCTCTGGAAATACATCCGGAAACTCGCAAACCACTGGAATATCACATATGGTGGTGGTTTGGATAGCACAGGCTAAATGTTGGGGTTTGAAATCGCGGGAGAGTGGAACTAGAAAAGCATTCCCTCCCGTGGGTTCTCTCAACATAATAGTACGGGTGCTAGTGTTAATAAGAACACCATGATCCTTCATCCAATTCATGCCTAAGATTACACTTATCGACAATCCCGGCAATATTATCAAATCTGTTGTGTACTCCCTCCCTTGTATCAAGATCAGTATATTTTTTACTATCTTTTTGGTAGTAACAGTTCCCCCTGCTGAACTTATGTTAAAACCCCCTTTACTTACTTCTATTATTTCTTGATCATGTCTAGATGCAAATGCTTGACTCATAAATGAATGAGAAGCTCCCGAATCAAATAAAACAACAGCGGGATGCTTGTTGACAAGAAACATACCAGCCGTGACAACTTCTCCGGCGGGCACTTCCTCCACAGCGGTATAATGCACTTGTCCCTGACGTGCCCTGGCATTCACCTGCCTCTGATTGTTCTGATTTGAGTTACTATTCCTCTTGGGGTGGGGGCACTCCTTGGACCAATGACCCAGTTGGTTGCAGTTGAAACAAGGTTGATTACTTTTGAATCCGGTGGAGCTGTCCTGATTGCCATTTCCTTTTGGTAAGGCAATAGTGAACGCCTTACGAAACGGTTTCTGTGGCCTGTTATTCTGAGCTTTCAGGTGGTGGAGGCCTGAACTTGGATGCAGGTGGACGGAATGGTGGCCTAGCTGCGATAGGCGCTTTTGACTGGAAAGATCCGGATGCACTGGCCTCATATGCCCTCTTGCGACCCTTAGCAACTGCATGCATGTTGTTGTGGTTTTCTTGGGTCAAGGCATCACTAATAAACTCAGTTGTACATGGCACATCGAGAGTTTGCCATAGTCTTCATTAATTTGGTACCCAGACCTCGCTTGAAACTCTCAATCTTTTTCTCTTCAGTATCCATGAAACTTGGAGCATATCTTGACAAGTTGTTGAATGCGTGCATATATTCTGTGAGTGACTTGGTTCCCTGAGTGAGCCTCATAAATTCGGCTGCTTTCATGCGCATTAGGCCCGGGGGAATATGGTGTCCCCTAAAGGCCAGCTTGAACTGATCCCAGGTCACTCTCGCATCAGCAGGCAGAGACGACAGGAAGTGCGTCCACTAGATTCCTTGCTGGTCCTTGTAGCTGATGAGAAGCATATTCAGCTTTCAGGTGCTCTGTGACCCTTAGCAGACGAAATTTCTGCTCGATGGTATTCAGCCACTCATCGGCCTGCAGTGGTTCCTCAGCCACCTTGAAAATTGGAGGCTTTGTGTCTAGAAACTCCTTGAATGAACTATGCTGATTTAGCTCGGCCCCTGGTTGCTGTGGGTGGCCACGAGCAGTGTTTTGCGCGATAAGGCGCAAGGCTTCCTCCATTGTCCTTTGGCTCCCTAGGAACTGGGTAAAGAATTCCTGAGCAGATGGTGGCGGTGGGGGTGGCAAGTCATCATGGTTGCCATCCTGGCTGCTGCTAGCTCCAGCACGGGTGCGCGTCATCTGCGAAGTTGCAACAATAAGCGATTATTGGTCGATGCCAAGAGATTGCAGATGAATTAGGTACTCATGCCAAACTAAAATTACTGGAGAAAATTCTCAAAAGCACAATAAAAACAGAGGCATAATAATTCATTCTCGCAACATGACATCGCCAATTTGACCACTTATCGTGCTCATAACGCATGCAATTTAAAGCGTGATTACCAACAAGGAACTGGAATTGCATTAACATTTACCCAAACATGCGATTTAACATTACATGATAGTCTGGTTACTAATGCCAAATTGGAACTACAGGTCCATTACATAAATAAAGGTGATACATTAGTCTTCCCACTACACGCTAAGCGATCTAATCCTCATCATGATCACTATCGAGGTCAGACGCAGAATCATCTCCTTCCCCAGGTTCTACTTCTTCTTCAGGTGCCACTTCTTCTTCTTCCTCGTACCCCTCTAGATCCATTTCTGCGGCTCCAGGTGGGACATAAGGGTGGAGCTGATTGTGCAGTAGATGAACCTCTTCATGCAGATTATCGTTGTATTCTTCCGCATTGGCCAACTGCTGTCCTAGCTCAAACTGTCGAGCCCTCAGGACATCTTCCCTGGACCAAGCTGCATTTCGCTGGTGAGTTAACCGAGTCATTTCTTCAGTGAGCCTCTCTATCTCGGCATCAGTGCTCCCTCTGAAGCTGACGTCGGTCTTCGTGGGCATGACCAAGAGCACCAGACACACGTCTGAGGCTACCTTCAACTCCATCTAACACTCTCATCACTGCGAACATGGCGCTCATGGCAGGGTTATCGCTGTTCTGCCCTTCTGCTGCACCAATCTCCAAAGATCTTCCTCGTGCCTGCTGCCATGAGTCAGTGGAGGGATTACCTCTTGGAAGGACTCCAACCATAGCGGCTGCCAGCTCCTGAGGAAAACGATCCATGATATCCCTCAGGATCCCAAAGGCTGCCCTGCCAGCTGCTTCTTCAGCAGTCCTACTAGTTGACTCATAACACCAACCTGTCCACTCAGAATTCGTCACCTCGGGGACGGACAATGGCCTCCACAGTAACTAAGAGACCTTCTCCCAACCGCTCATTTGCCCAAAAGTAGCAGGGGTTCCATTCCATCGGGGTAACCTACATAGCTGAGCACTCTCCACAAGAGGGTAGGCATCCCAAACTCTCCAAGGAACGTGTGACGTTGACGGGTACGTGGAGCAAGCTGACGGCTAGGAGCTCTACCTCCGGTGGACTTGCGAGCAGTCTGCTTGGTGCGTGCCATCTGCACCATCAACATGTACCCTTTTGTGAGACAATGCCATAATGGATAAGAGTTACATAACCGAGTAAGAATTTTATAAGGGGAGGAACAAATGTGATTATGTGAATGGTATTTTAACATGATGCATGCTCGTGCCGTACGTCCTCACAAACTTAGGAAAAATTTGTTTCTATCGGTAGACACGGTGGCATACATACGTTCTCTCATATAGATCGTAACTAGTCGAACTACACGTTTCGTTGTTAGTGTTCCTGCATAAAATTTCATTTCAGCCCTAAACCCATAATGAAATATGCAGAATGTAATTGTAAATACTTTCATATATGTATCCCCATACATATACTTCCGTATCAATCTACCCAACAATAATTTAAACCCACAATTAAATACGTACCATGTACACATGCAAGCATGCATACATAGCCGTACCAAAGCTAACTCTTCCCGACCGCACGCTCACATCTTGCGGTCATACTCTCATCTTACCTTGGCGTAGAGGCATTTGATCCATACATTATCCACTCAAGTGAATGGCATCCTATACTATAGCACGCCGTATGGACGACGAAGTAAAAACCCCCATGTTAGTACTTAAATAGCCACCTAATAGTCCTTAATCTGGGCATAAGGAAAGTGATCATTGGCACACTTTAGATTTCAAATACCTATTAATTACTATTAAGTTGCTGGAAAAGGGTTTTGGAACACAAAAACTTTTGTTTTAAATACACTTGTGACAATTAACGTTGAATCCTGCTCTGATACCAGCTGTTGCAGAACCGACCAATTTATAAGAATACAAGTACAATGGCAATCCGCAAGCGGTCGCACTGTCATACTTGAATCCATATAAACCCGGTAGTCCGTCGAGTACCACGACGGGTCTCGATAAATGATTTACAACAACCAAGATCGTACAGGATTCAACATACATGCCACATATTACATAAAGTTCGCAGATACTTTTCGTCATCAGAGTACGAATAAAAAGTTATTACAAACTGAGTTTGGTAAACAAAGCAGAAGCAAATAAGTTCGAAGATAAAGTTTCCAACATAGTTTGATACAGTGCCAAACCAGATCACAGTCCACAAAAGCAAAGATAGGAATTACTAAAGAAGCCTGCCTAAGGCTTACTCCTCATCCACAGTGGGATAGAAGCAACTCTTGCAATAACCATGATACACAGTGCCATCTGCAACAATGGGAAAATAAACCCTGAGTACTAGAAGGTACTCAGCTAGACTTACCCGTCATGAACCAGAAATAAAATGACTCCAAGGATTATGCAAGGCTGTATAAGTGGACGTAACTTGACAACATTTTGCGAAAAAGGCAATTAACCGTTGTACAATTGTGATTCTTTTATCAAGTTAATTATAACTATCCATTTCTAGATTAGCAACTATCCTATGCCAAACATGTGGTATATTATTTAGAATCATACAATAGTAACCATAGCAGGTATTGCAATTCCATATTCATTTGAACCATCATGTTTCATAATATAGTTGCTACGATGTTGGGACTAGCCAAGTTTCTCACTATCCGGGAGAGACGGCGATTCGAATCGATTTCAACCAGCTGGGAATTTATTCCTAACACAAACCCAGATCTATCAGCCACGATAGTCTTAGGTCACCTTTAGTACAACTCAGGTACACATTTCGCGGGTCCGTACCGCGCCGCACAATCTGGAACACCAGATGCCAGGATGCTCAGGCCAAGCCTGCCCTTGGGCTCAGTCTGATCGTTCCCCTGGAAGGAGCGCACAACAGAACGGTTCCCGGCCTGAGTTGAATTACTCGGCTTCGCGGTCGGAACGAGTTATCCGGCCAGCTAAGTGAGAGGCATGCGTTCAATCTTGTCAGAAGCGCCAACAACGGTACGGTCCTTAATCGACACAGACGGGGATAAGTCCACACCCAAGACCTCCATGCCTTGTTGCTTCCCTATCGACCTCCCGTCCGGTCTCAATTTACTTTTAACACATGGTTCTGTTCCACGATAGCAGATATAGCCAACCGTGCTCCGGTATCCACCTATCTCTCGCAGGTGACAGGACATCACCCGACTTCTACCGGTCTAAGCATGGCTAAGCATATATTCGATCCTGGACCTATACCGGTTAAAGGGTTAATATCTGGACAAGGAATGGACATGCACCAAGTGGTTTCATTCAACTCTTATAACCTAATGCATCAATCATAAATACGTAAGTAAACATTTGTAAATTACTGGGAGACTTATAATGCTCCGGGGCTTGCCTCGCAGAAAGGAAGTAGGGCGGTGGTCAGGGCACTCCGGAAGCTCTTCAGGGTTCTGCTCCACGCCTTCGGGAGCTGGGGCTTGCGGATTCTCCTGCGGGTTCCCTTCCTCTGCTTCTTCGAATTCCAGCAACGTGATCTCTTCCTCCGATCCTAGATGCATGAGTATGATATGAGTATTACGAATGCATAATGTTAACAAGTGCATCGCGTTGTTTGAGTAGGTGCATATCTCTTCTCGATTACTACTTAACTATTTCTACAATGCATCGACTACACCATAACCAGCAGCTACTTGTTTCACTCATAACTGGAGTTCTACAAATTCAAAAACAGTGATCCTGGACTTTCTGGAAAGCTTATCAAATTCTCTACAACTTTGTTATTAACCATTTTTACAGTCTACACTTGTTTCAACATGTAACTCATTACACTCTAGAATCAGTCCAGAAATGACTCGACATGCAATATAAAGTCATAACACTTCTACTTCAGGTAATTATTCAAAATTTGACAACCTAGAACCTACCAACAGTTTCAGCATACCAAATACAGTTAAGATGATATAATGGTGAAGCCCAAACTATTTATTAAATTGCCTTTATTATTTTATTTAGATATCTAGGTTAAATAATAAATATATATCAAATGTGCTTAATAAATTCTCAAAATTTTACAGAGTCTTACTAATGCTATCAAAGGACTACTATAAAAATTTCATGTCATTTTACTAAGTAGAACATCCTATACAAAAATGATAAGGAAGCAAGGCTTGAAATAGCATAAATGGAAAATCCTATTGAAAAGTGTCAAGCAACAGATTTCTTATTTTTCCTAACATCCATATGGTACTAGTATCACCTCCAACAAATTTCATGAATTTTGGACTCATAATTAATTTATAAAAATTCATGCAAGGATTAACTATTTATAAAAGAAAAATCTATAACTATAGATCTACACATGCACTGGTCTTCAAATTTTTACCCAAGCTCATGTACGACAAGGATAGCCTACCACAAAAATTTCATAATTTTTGGAGCACAGGAACTTTAGATATAAAATAAACAAGTTTGAATGCATTCAAAAGCACATTTCAATTCCTAATTTAAATCCCCAAAAATTTCTACTGTTGAACCCAAGAACATATTTTTCTTAAATACTACATTTCCTAAGCAACACAATCATATTTATTTCACAATTTTAGGAGCTACCAAACTAAAGATACAAAAATAACAAAACACATCAAAAACTGGATTCAAAATGAGTTAGCCTTCACTACTGCTGTCGCTGACAGGTGGGACCCGCTGGTCAGGGGACCCCACGTGTCAGTGACACGGAGCAGAGCAGCGGCGCTGCTGGGCACTGCGCGGCTGCGGCTCGTCGACGGCGAGCTTCGCCGGCGGTGAGGTCATCACGGTATGACCTACACGACTCGACGAACCTACTGAACCGCAGGACCGGACCTATTGCCGACCCTAGAGCTATCGGCGGTGGCCATGGCGGAACGGCGGAGCTGGACCACGGCAAAACGCCGGTGACGACCTCGGTGGCCCGATCTAAGGCTCGGACGAGCACCAGTGGGCTACAAGGAAGCTAGTGCGCGCGCTCTCGTGGCCGGAGGTGGTCGGGTTGGGCCTGGCCACGGCGAAGGGGGGGGGTGGCGGAGGAGCTCCGGCGAGGCGGTGTGCGGGGCTAGAGCTCACCGAGCTAGAACGGCGGGCACTGGCTGGCGCAGGGAGTCGCGGGGAAGACGGCGATGCAGTTGCGGTGATGGAGAAGCGGCTAGGCAAGGCTTGTGCCGTCAACGACGACGGTGGCGCTGCGGGAGCTCGACGGCTGCGCTTGCGGGTGCTGCGGACGGCGAAGGAGACCGAGGCGAAGTGAAAAAAGGAGCGTGGTTGAGTGCAGGCGGTTGCTGGGGACTTGAAGGCGCGCGCCTGCCTGCCTTGGCCGCGCTGGACAGAGCGCCGGCGACGCGCGGCCAGCCGCGACGTCCACGCGGCGCGCGGACTCTGCCGGTGTCGGCCACTGACGCTCGCGATTCAGTTTCGTCAGAAACGTGATGGCCGAGCCTGACGACGTACTTTCGTGGAGCTTGATCTTCTAATCCGTGACGTATTAGTGCACACAATCTACACCAAAGTTGTAGCTCTAAGTACCATCTGTAATTCATATAAAACGATCAAGACCTAATTCGCAACGGTTAAGGAGGAAAATCGTGCTCAAAGTTGGCTTGTCAGGCTGTCGGTGTTCACGACTTAGCAAAAATTTGCTAAGTGTAGAATTTGTGATTTCTCTGATTTTTGAAACCCAAATTCACACATGTTAGGAGCTGAATCAGTCAAAGGCCCAAAAATCAAAGTTGTTCCTTATGTCAAACACTACAACATTGCTTTAGTGAACTCCTCCATGCAAGGTCCCTAACACTTAGTTCAACTTTAGTCAAACTTGTCACTTTAAAATCATGATGCACATTCAAACCATGGCTAAATGACCAAACTAGCCCTAGCCCTAAATACCAAAGTTGTTCATGATGATACTCTAAGCATGTTAAAACAATTTGCAAGGTCATTTAAGCATTTCATGTAGTAGTCACTCATATAACTATTCAGGTCAACACATGAAATATCACTTAAATGCTTGATCAAGAAATGTGGCCTTCATGAACAAGGTTCCTTTTGTTATCCTAAGTGTAGCTAAGGTGTTGTAGTGACTAGCACTACCCACTTGCATTCATTTGTACAAGATCATATGCATATGTTCTAAGAAACACGAGATAACAAGCAATGTTTCATATGTTTCGATCAAATGTTTCAATTGTAAATGATGATTTAGGAATGCTTGATGCTCATGCTCATGTTATGCAAGTCAAGTTATGCAAGGCTAACACCCGAGGTGTTACATCATCTCTCAGCTTGGCGAACAGGGGATGCCACTCTACAAGCTCCTCAAAAAGACGGACACCTTCATCTAGACTGAGGAAGCTCAGCAGGCTCTGGAGAGCCTCAAAGCATCCCTGACATCGGCCCCAATCCTTGTCGCTCCCAAACTGGGAGAACCCCTCCTCCTCTATGTTGCGGCAAGCAACCATGTGGTGAGCGTTGCCTTGGTCGTCGAAAGGGAGGAGCCAGGACACCACCTTAAGTTCCAGTAGCCTATATACTTCATCGGGGAGGTACTCACCGACCCCAAGGTCCAGTACCCCTAGGTGCAGAAACACATATATGCCGTGCTAATGGTGACCCAAAAGCTCCTGCACTACTTCACCGACCATGAAGTCATGGTCGTCACTTCATACCTGCTCGGGGACATCATCCGCAACTGCAACACCGCGGGACAGATCTCCAAGTGGGCACATGAACTCATGGGCCATGACATTAGGTATATCCCCTGTACCGCTATTAAATCTTAGGCGCTCGCTAATTTTGTTGCCGAATGGACGGAGGTGCAGCTACTGACCCTGGACGTCACCCACGAGTACTAGACAATGTACTTCGACAGGTCCATAATGGCACCTGGCTCAGGGGCTGGAGTGGTCTTGATCTCCCCAGATGGGAGTAGGCTCTGCTACGCTATCCGACTCCATTTCTTGGCCTCAAACAACGCCGCGGAATACGAGGCCCTCAACAACGGGGTGCGCATCACCATCGAGCTCGGCACTACGTGACTCTACGTCCGCGACGACTCGAAGTTGGTCATTGACTAGGTCATGAAGGAGTCCTCCTGCAAAAGCCCCCTCATGATAGCATACTGCTAGGAGGTGCGCAAGCTCGAGGACAAATTCCTGGGGATCGAGCTGCATCACGTCCCCCGAAAGGACAACGATGCCGTCGATTTTCTTGCAAAATTGGCCGCTAGGCGGGATCCATCTTTGATCGGGATCTTCATCAATGATCTCCACAAGCCATCTGCCTGTGTCCTAGAAGGTCTGATCTAGACACACCCTGACGCCAAGCCGGCGCTCAGAGGCTCCAACCCTAGTGCCTCCATGACAATGTCACCCGCTGACATTACCGTGTTGGCACTCGATCAAACCGACTAGCGAGCATCGCTACTTGCCTACCTTCTCGATGAGGTTCTCCCACCTGAAAGGACTAAGGCCCGATGGATCGCTCAATGCGCCAAGACCATCATCACGCTCGGTGACAAACTCTAAAAACAGAGTCCATCGGGGGTGCTCATGAAGTGCATCCCTACCAACCAGGGGAAGCATCTCCTCCTCGAGGTCCATGCCGAGATCTATGGACATCATGCGGCCCCAAGGTTGCTAGTCGAAAAAGCCTTTCACCAAGGTTTTTACTAGCCCACCGCACTATGAGATGCAAAGGAGGTCATCCGCAAGTGTGAGGGATGCCAATTCTACGCTCGGCAAACTCATCTGCAGGCATAGGAGCTTTAAACCATCCCCATCACCTGGCCATTCATGGTCTGGGGCCTCGACATGGTAGGACCCCTCAAAAAGGGCCTGGGCAGCTTCATTCACCTGCTCGTAGCGGTCGACAAGTTCACCAAGCGGATAGAGGCCAAGCCCATCACCAACATCCGCTCAGAAGAAACGGTCAAATTCTTCCTCGACATCATCTACCGGTTTGGCGTTCCTAACTGCATCATAACTGATCATGGGACTAACTTCACCAGGAAGAAGTTCTTGGACTTTAGTGATGCATATGGCATCAGGATCAACTGGGCCTCAGTTGAACATCCACGTACTAACGATCAGGTCGAGCATGCCAATGGCATGGTCCACCAAGGACTTAAGCCACGCATCTTCGACCGACTCAACAAGTATGCCGGGCGATGGGTTGCAGAGGTCCTAGCAATCCTATGGAGCCCAAGAACAACCCCGAACTGATCCACAGGGTTCACACCCTTCTTCTTGGCCTATAGAGCTGAAGCAATGCTGCCCTCCGGCCTCAACCACGGTGCCCCAAGAGTGAAGGCTTTCGACCATGACCGAGCCGCGGAGGCTCAGCAAGATGCAGTCGACCTGCTCGAGGAGGCCCGCGAGACGACCATAGTCCACTCCGCTCACTACCAGCAAACTCTCCGTAGGTACCATGAAAGGAAGATCAGGGGGAGGAACCTCAAAGTCGGTGACCTCATACTTCGGAGGACCCAATCAACGAAGGAGAAACACAAACTCTCTCCACCATGGGAAGGACCCTATATGGTGACCGAGGTGATCCAACCGAGCACCTATCGACTAAAGGACGACAACGGCAACGTTCTCACCAACACTTGGAACACTGAACAGCTATGTCGTTTTTCCCTAAATTTGGTCTTACCGCTTTTATTCAACACTTGCTCCTGTAAAGCACCCCAGCCCAAACACTTTTAGCCCAAGTCATTCGAGGGCTCTATGAGGGTACAATACTAAATACTACCTCTCTTTTATACTATCACATGGTAAAAACTTTTTCCCAAACAAAAGCGCATTCCATTCCTTTGATTACCCTACGTGACTTTGTCCTTACTCCTGACCGAGCGCACCCCGCCATGACCTACAGTTACAAGTAGCCGAGCCTCGCTGGCCATGCCCAGGTTCTTAAAAGTTGTAGCCTACAGAATGAACGAGCAGGTGCAAAAAAGAAAGGATAAAAACAAAGCTATGCTAGGATAAAAAAACAAGGAACGGATAGTTTTTTTTCCCAAAAACACAGAAGAGCTGCGCATCATTATATTAAGAAGAAAGAAAGGGGCTAGAGCCCTACAACACACACTACAAGGATAGTGATTCTCTGACAAAATAGAAGAGCTTCTGAACTAGGGACACGTAGGTGGTACTAGACAGGAAGGCTCCTATAACGTCGACGTCGGGGCAGTTCATTGCATTGCCGAAAGAAGCGCCGAATGTACTCACGAAGAGTTTCCTCGAACTTCTGTCGATAGTTTTTGAGATTCCATGGGTTCCCAAGTTATGTGTAGGTGCCCTGGAAGTTTTTCACGAAAATCTCCTTTAGGTCCGCCTAACTTTGAATCCAGTTGGGCGGAAGGTGCTCCAACCATGTTCGCGTTGAATCGGCCAGGAACAATGGGAGGTTGCGGATAATGAAACTGTCACTATCTGCTCCACCGGCTTGGCAAGCAAACCGGTAATCCTTGAGCCATAGTTCTGGGTCTGTTTCCCTAGAGTATTTTTGGGATGTTGGTCGATGATCGGTACCGTGGTGGGAAGGCAGAATTGAGGATGTGTCGGCCGAAGGCCTAAGGTCCTGGCAGGTTGGGGCTCGGGCTCTAGTCCTCACCGCTATCGTAGCGTCCACCGCGATGAGGGTGGTCCACGCCAATGGGCATCTAGGGTGTTACATGTGTCACAGTAGAGGCCGAGACGCTCATGCACAGGGACTGCGACACGCCCCCTATCGCCGTGTGGTGCCTGGTGGATAGACATGTCCCTAACATGTCGTATCGAGGGCGCGTGCTTACTGGTGTCGACCTCGCATCGCCAAGACAGCTGAGCTCCCGCCTGTAGCACCGCCACGCGCTCGAGCAGCGTGCGGATCTCGTGATGGGCCTGATGATCCTCGGGTGTCGCGGGCTCTGGGAGCCCTCGGAGCAAGGCTGCCTTAGCAGCGATGTTCTGGCCAGCATCAGGGCGCAGTGTGGGTGGGCTCCATCATCTTCGATGATCCTTCGGTTCACATCGCGGGCCATGGCAGCACTCATGCCCACCGTCTCCATGGCGGTCGATCTCTCACTCAAGCTCTGCATACTCCTACTCGAGTTGGAGTTGTGCATCCTCGAGCTCCTAGTGCCATGCCCTTAGCTATTCCACCCTGCATGTGAGGAAGGGCCCCTTCATCTTCCTTGACCTCGTCATCGAGGTCATTTGGTGAGGTAGCCCCTGCTTCGTGGACGCTTTTGACATGTCCCTCGGGGGGTACCCACCATAAAACATTCTCGCGAGGGGTGATGGCTCCCCTGCTGGAGTCAGAGTTGGAGAGCGACTCTGAATCTCCCGTGAGAATGTCGTGGAAAGATTCCACGATGTATTCGGTCATCTCCACAAACTCATCGTCCGTAGATGATGGGTGCATGCGCTGTGCCACGAGATGGCCATGGGTCCCCGTAGCATTACACAGATCGAACGGGAATGTTGCCGGGGTGCCCCGGGTGAGGTATTCCAGGGAGAGCGGTTCCCCTCCGACAAGATGCGTCATGACATTGGCGAACTAGAAGGTGAGGCAGCACAGCTCCTCTCGGGACGGTCGGGGTCCTAGGAAGGCGTCGAGTTGTCGCTCCAGCCTCCTGTAGTCAAAGCCGAGGAGTCGATCGCTCCTGAGGACACGGGCCTCCGGCATATGTAGCTGTAGCTCCTCAAGCGCCTCGATGATCGTGTCGAGGCCGGCAGAGTGAAGAGGCTAGATGGCCACAGGAGCCTACGCCAACTCTTCCTCTGTCGCGACGATGAAGTCCAGGCTCCCAAAACGCACACGCACGCTCGGGACCCAGCTGACGCCATGACTAGCCATCCAAGGCCTGATGTGGACGTCGTGACGCGCAAAAGCCCTTAATCTGGCGCGCCAACTGTCGGTATTTTGGATCACCGGCTAGTAAATTTGTATCTGCGCGTATGGGCCAGATGGTGTGCTCGGAGGACACAAGGATTTATACTGGCTCGGGCGGAATGTCCCTACGTCCAGTCTGCTGCTGCTCTTGTTACCGGCACTAGTTTGTAGTAGGGGTTACAAACGGGCGAGAGAGGGAGAATGTCTCAAGTCTCTGGTGAAAATATCGAATGGAGTTGAGTCATGTTGAGCCCGTTCAGCCGTGTGCCCGAGGCCCTCATGGGGCGTCCTGCTTCCCTTTTATAGGTGAAGGGTAAGGCGTAGGTTACAGAGAGAGAAAGAGAGAAAAGGAGAAAAGCGAGAGAGAAGAAGGCCTCCAGGGTTGCGGCGTCCTTCATCTCCTTTATGCGGGTCCCACCAATCCTGTAGATGATGATGGGGACGGCTCCACGTCGCGGCCTTGTTCGTCACTAGCGCTATACGCGGGCGTCGTCAGCCAGTCGTGGCGTCCCATCCCGTCCCGGCGGATGGCATGGTGAACCGACGTGCCTATCAGCGGCCGTACGGGGATTAGGTAGCACAGCGCCCACGCACCCATCACTATTGGTGATGCGAACCCCCGGGCGTGGCCTATCGTTGCCACGGGTCACGTCTAGGCGTGCCCGCGCCCCTTCTGGTGTCAGAGGCTAGACCCAGGGCCACACGCTTGGACCCGTAGTGGTTGGGGGTGGTACGGACCCCGCCGTGCGAGGCGGAGCCCGCGTCTGAGGGATCGGGCGAGACGGGGCCCATGCCCGAGGGGTCTGGCAAGGTGGAAACCGTCCCTTCAGGGTCGGTCGAGACTGAAATACGTCCTTGATTATCTAGGTGAGTTGCCGTTCGTGGTGCTCAGATCCCTTCTTCGGGTATCCCTAATGCTGATACCCAACCCATTTGTTTGCTGAAGCTCTGCTTTAGCACCCAACTTCATATATACTCGCTATTTCCTAGTGCATTCTTCATATTAACGGAACATTATGTTGAAAGAGGTCATGGAGGCAGTACGTACATTTTCAGAAGTCTATTAGCTTTCGTCGTTATTCCTTTGATACGAAGAATTTGACAGATAATACGTATTTGGCAACCCGGCCTGTTGTGATCTTCTCCCTTCCTAGGTGTTCACCACTTCAACTACTGTATACTGTTGAACCGTTTGGATGTTCCCAATCTACTGTTTGACCACACCAGAAAACCGAGCACCATTTTTACTGATCTTGCGTGTATACTGTTAACGGTTGGATGTTCCAAATATACAGGTCTGTTTACGTGTACAGTCGCAGGTCGTCCTTTTCCAAAAGGAATTATATGATGTGCATTCTTTCTTTCTATTTTTTTGATCTCCTGTGCATTCTTTTCTTGATTATTGTTTCTGCTGCTTCCATCAAGTACTAGTTCGACAGAAACATGCGTGTTGTTTTCTACACCCAAAAGGAATTTGCATATTGCCTTGTCCTTTTTATGGTAATACCACAAAACAAACTTCATAAATGGAACCACCTGAAACCAATGACAGCAAGATCACACATATGATCCTCTGATCAGTGATCAGAAAAACAACACCACAAATGCTACTCCTAGTTGTGTTTGTGTTGGACCGGGCTTGGGCCACGAGGCGTGCCATGTGTTAGACTCGTGCTTTCGGCCCGTATTTGGAGGAGCCTGTCGGCCCGTCTCCGTCTCTGTTGGGATGACGCCAAGTGTGGAAAATGCCCCACCGCCACGGCGCTCAAAGTAACCGTCGCAACGAATACCCGCTGCTCTGCTCTCCCTCCCCCTTCTCCGTTCCCCAGGCAACGAAAAGCTAGTCCCCTGCCCATCCGCAACTGCACCGCCACCACCACACCGGCGGCTGCGATGGACCAATTCTTAGACGGGATTCTACGCCGACGAGGACGGGATCGGCGTCTCCCTGAGCCGGCGCCGCGCCTCCCTGAACGCGGCGTGGCAGGTGCACCTGGTCCAGCGCGGCGACATGGACTTCGTCCTCCTCCGCGGTGCCAACTACGGCCGCTACCACGCGGTCTCGCTGAAAATGGCGCCTCCCGGCCACCGCGGCCGCTGCGCTGTCCAGCGCGACTACGACGAACCGGAACTGAACGCCATCATGTGGAGGCCCATGGCCATTGGGGTGCTCACCGACTCACCGTCGACGACGACGACGAAGCTGAAGACGCCGACGTCGTCCTGCGCCACGGGAACAACCGCTACCATCGCGCCAACGGCAGGCACCGCCGCTGGCACACCGGGGTCACCGTCGACGACAACGACGGCGTAAGGACCACAATGATGCTTTGGACGGTCGAGGAATCCCCCCGAGGATCGCGCCGCCTGCCCTTCCACCCCCAAGGCCCCAACTACGGTGAGCACTGAGTTGGTCGTCCAATTCGATTCCTCGCCTTGGTTAGGACGGAGCATGATTCTTGGAACCTATCGATCAATCCCGTTCTTGGCCATGTCTGAAGTAACTGTAGCTATTCGTTCTTGGCACATTTCGTGGTTCGTGGCTTCGTGCCAAGATTACTACTCCTGTTGCTCACATGTTCTAACTATGCACCATCACCATTGCAACAGAATCTAGAAGTACCGGCTTTCATAAGCCTGCTCCTCCGGCGCGCCAAGCCCATGGCAGAGCCGCTGCAGACGATCCGGTACGTGCAGGCGAACAATCAGGGGAACTTCAACCAGCTCGGCTGGGCCACGCCCACGCTCCAGTTATACGGCAGGTCTGTGTACTTGCTGCTGTGCAGGCTGGCGTACTATCTGGACGAAGCCATCTCCCTCGGCGGCTAAGGGAACGTTTTAGGCATCGCGCTGTGCGTGCGGGCTGGCCGGCTGAGCCCTCTGGTCACCGACCTGCCTCGTGCAAGGAGCCCATGGATATCGTTGTCCTCGCCACCGATTCCCACGGTGAGAGGTGCTTTTCAGTTGTCAGTGGATTCAATGGTTCTCTTCTTAATTTCTGATAAATGATGTTCAGTTGATCATAGTTATGCTGATGGGATTGCAAATGTCAATTGCATTATTCTGTACAGCATAACTAGTATTCTCATGAACTTCTGTGATTCGCTAACAGTTGATGCATGACACATGTTCACCAGATCACTATGTCATTCTGATGACAATAGACACTGCATTCTGTCTAAAATAGCTCATATGTTCAGTTCAGAGTACCTCTATAATTTCGAAGTTGCTGTTCTAAGATATGTGTGAAATAGTTGCTGCATGTACAATCCACTTCTTCGGAACTTTTGCTTCTTCAGGAAACGATAGCTTTTGTCAGTGAGGACTGAGGAGTAACCTGAAACATGCTTAGATAAAGCAGGAGCAATTCAGAAAATTGACTTGTTTCACTTGTCAAAAAAACTAGTATTGACCTTGCTACTGATTCCTCCTATCTTTTTTGTTATAATGTTTACAAAAGTTTGTTAGATTGTTGAACTGCTGCAAATAGTTGCATCACCCATAAACTCCTTCCTAACTGACTCGTGTTTTATCTTGCCTGTTTGTGAATTAAGCTGCTGCGCAACTGCGGCACCCGAATGTTGACGAACCCTAGAGGTGTATGAGAGCAGGACTACTGACAAAGCGACAACAACTTCGTGACAGATCTCTTCAGAAATCAAAATGCTGCTTCGGGTACAAGAGAAGTAGCCGTCATCTTTTTTTTCGTTCGTGTAGTTTCAGAAACCTCAGAAACTCTTCTGCTTTCTGGTAGCTTAGTTGGAGGAATTCTCCAGAAGGGAAACGGTATATCTTGACATCAGTTTCAGACTGCTGAAAAGCATTATTTCCACATATGGTTGAAAGATTTTTGCTTTGTGTAGTCACAATCTCCATCTCTGTCTGTTGATGACAAGAATGCAGCCGGCTTACTCTGTAATTGCTCCAGAATCCTCACACCAGATATTGCAGTCACAGTTTTCTGAACTAACCTTTTTCAGTTATTAACTGACAATCATGGCCATATCATTTATTTGCTGAAGGTATGTGCATAACTTCATCAGCCCAAGCACAATTTCCTTTATATGTTTTAATCAAATGATTAAGGCATCAAGCGTGATGTTTCCTTTTTGTTTTGTTAAAAAAAAAAGCTTGTGAGTAGTGAGTACTGAGTAGTCCCGACATTGTAGACAGGAAATCACCGCCGGTGATGATATTTCGTTGAGTAGTGAGTAGTCTCCTTTTTGTTTTGGCTGGCTACCCGCATCGTGTCTGTCTGGAGTCTGGGCCCCGACATGGGACCCACCTGTCAGTGGGCGGGCGGCACATCAACGTCACCTAGGGCGTGTTTGATAAGGTGGCCCAACAGCCCGGCTAGCTCCTGGGCTGCAAGTCCCGTATTTGATGTGTGTTTGGCCAGCTACCTAGCCCGGCTAGCACGCTGCTCAAAGCACCAAGCAGCCTGGGGGGGGGGGGGGGGGGGGGGGGGGGGGGGCGTCGTTTTTTCACGGCCTGGCCCAATGGAGCTCGCGGGTGAGCCGATGGAGGAAGCAGGTGAGCAGTTGGGTGACCTCCTGGCCACTCACCTCCTACGGGTCAGCCAAGGATGCCACCGCCGGCGACGACGCATTGCCACTAGCGACGGTGCAGCGGAGCCCGAGGCAGGCGGATCTCCGTCCGTCCGCTCCGTACCAGCCCAGCCGCGACGAGGAGCGGGACGTCGACGGCGGAAGAGGAGGACGGGGACGAGCGGCCAGGAGAGGCGCGGGAGGAGACGGAACACGACGGACTCGGACCGGAAGTTGCGCTCCAGCGGCTCGGCGGTCGCGGGCTCGCCTCGGTCCCATCCGCCCGCTACCACCGCGCAGAGGTGGAGCCCGGGAGGAGGTCGAGTGCGGCGATGCAGAACAAGCAACCGTCGACCACCTCCACGTGGCCACGGAGCTGGAGCTGTGACATGCGCACCCCGCCGCTGCCCCCTAGCGAGACGCGAGCCGAGGCAGAGGATGGCGAGGAGAAGGTGGAGGGCCGCGGGCGCCATGGCCGCGCGGCGCGGTCGGCGTGGGCGCGCAGTCAAGGAAATAGGGCGGCCATCGTCGGGGTCGGGTGAGGGAGGACGATGGCCTCGAGCTCGGAAGGGAAGCCCACTGTTGCCACCCCTTTCCGCAAACGAGCCGGCGACCATCACCACGGCCGGGATTTGGCCGGCTGCCGCCATGTTCCCTTCCTCTTCACCGAGCCTGCGACCATCACCATGCTGCAACTCCCGCTCCAGCGGCAACCACCGTGGCGTCCTGCGGCATCAAGGCCGCCGGGGACGCGAAGGAGGCGGCGACCAACCACCACGGCGTTCTGTGCTCGCGGTCGCTGCCGCCGTCCCCGCGTTCTGTGCTGTCACGCCTGTGGAGTGCTCGACGAAATGTCAACATGGAGAGAAAGGTGAGAGTTTGGTGGTAAATCTACCGAAATTCTGGTGCAGAGTAACCATACCCATTTGAGCCAGAAATTAAACACAATCTCAGTTGACCCAGGCTTGTCTGGGCCAGTGAAGCAAACACATGACGTTGCAGTATATGAGCCATGCTCGAGCTGGCCAGGGCCAGGCCAGCTAGCCGAGTTGGGCAGGACCACTTTATCAAACACGCCCCTGCAGTCTCGCCAAGGCGTTGCCTTGAAATTCCACGACCTACCCCACGTCGGCACCCAAACCCTAAACCGCAACGAGCCAATGATCGCCTGCTCCACGCTCTCCTCTCCCTCCCCCTCACTTCGCACAGCCGTTCACCTTCGCCCCTGCAGCAGAAGCACCAACGCGGTTCGCCTTGCCAAACAGGGCGCTGTGCGCACGGGGCGTACCTTCACGGCTTCACGCAATCACACCGACAACGACGAGGACGGGCTGGACCCTGTGCTCGCCCCGTGTGTCGCTGAACGCGGCGTGGGCGGTGCACCGCCTCTTGCACGACAGCAACACCTACGTCCTCCTCCATGGTGCCGCTACAACCGGTACCTCGCCTACAGCGGCCACCGCATTGTCCAGTGCGCTCGACGCCCCGGAGGACGACATCCTCTGGGAAGCCGTTAGGCTTGGCCCCCTGGGGACTCTGTAACTTTGCTCGTGAAGAGTCCAACAGCAAATCGCACTCGTTTTTCTCGTTCGACTCGAACTCGAACGTGCTATGCACGCATGAGTTGAGTCCGATCTGCCATGCCGCTCGCTCCATATATACACCACGCCCATGCCGCCTCTGCTAGCAACACAACTTGTCGCACCATTCCCTCGTGTTCGTCAACTCTCCACGTCGATCGCACTTGCGATGGGAAGAGGAAGTTGATGGCGGAGCCTGTTAGATACTCCCTGTGTGCTAAGTTTAGATAAGTTTGCACTAGTTTGCACTGCATGTTTGCTTTCAGTTCAGATGCACACGCGCAAGCTCCAGACTATGGATGCCACGCGCAAGTCGGAGGTCGTGGCGTGAGAGCTGCTCAGCCACGAGTATGGGCATGCAGTCGTGGACGAGGACGCGGTGCGTGGGGATGGATGCGCACACTTCTCGCGTCGTGCGCGCTATGATTTGCATGGCTCTGCTATAAAGTTCAGAATAAATAGAGCAAAGATAGAACAGAAAAGCTACGCTTTCAGGCAGCACCAAAATTCACCGTGTTCCGGTTCTTTGTGTGCGTTGAGTTCTTGTCTTCCTGTGTTCACCTCCGGCTTCTTGTCCTCGCCGTCGGCGTTCACCGCCGTCTGTTTCCAACAAGTGGCATCGGAGCTAGGTTGCGAGGAATCCCGTCGTCGCCATGGTGTCTCCGACGAGACCTCGTGGCGGTTCACCGGCCGGGAAGAAGAACGATGGTTCCAGCGGCTCAGGCGCCAAGACACTGCAGCGCACGCCTTCGCCGACCCGTTCCCCTACTCACCGTTCACGCACGCGCGACGCACGCCGTTCGCGCACCCGCGACGCACGCCGTCTGTGGGAAGTCGTCGTCGAGCGAATCATCCGGGAAGGCAGCTCCGGCAACTAGCCGCAGTTGACGAAGACGAACTACCATGAGTGGTCGCTTCGCATGCAGCTAAAAATGCAGGCGCACCACCTGTGGGACGTCGTCGAGTATGACGACGTGGACTACGACGACGATCGCAGCGCGCTCAACGCGATCTGCAGCGGCGTTCCAGCGGAGGTGGTCCCCATCCTGGTGGCCAAGGCGTCTGCAAAGGAAGCCTGGGAGGCCATCAAGACCCTCCGCATCGGCGACAACCGGGTGCGGAAGGCTACAGCGTAGAACCTCCGGGTGGAGTACGAGGCCATCGTCCTCCGCGACGGCGAACTGATTGAAGACTTCACCCTGCGCCGGATGGGGATCGTGTAGCGGTTGGCAACGCTTGGTGATCTCGAACCCGATGAGAAGGTCGTGGCCAAGTACCTGCGCGTTGTGCGCTCGCGCTACAAGCAGCCGGTAATCTCCATCAAAACCCTCCTTGATATCTCACAGCTGTCGATCGAGGAGGTTACAGGGAGATTGAAGGCGGCTGACGACGTCGAGCTGCCTGCACAGAAAGCTACCGGCGGCAAACTGCTGCTCATTGAGGAGCAGTGGGTGGAGCGGTACAAGCAGAGGGGCTAGGAGTCCAGCCGCGGCAGATCCAGCTCCGGCGGCCGTGGTAAGCGCCGTGGCAGGGGTCGTGGACGCGGCGCCGGTGGCAACAGCAACTCACGAGCGAACTCCAGCTCTGGCTGTCCAAGTCCAGATGACCCCTGCAAGCATTGCGGGAAGAAGGGGCATTGGGCCCGTGACTACCGCAGCAAAAAGGGAGGAGGAGGCCCACGCGGCCCAGGACGACGAGGCCACTCTAATCCTGGCTCTCGATTCTATCCATGAAGTCACGTTCCCCTCCGCAAAGCTCATACAGGCGCCGCTGCCGTCAGCGCCCACGCAGCCGTCACCGACTCCAGCGCCCGCGCAGCTGCCGCCGGCCCCAGTGCTGGTGTAGGAGGCGCTAGCTCCACCGCTCCCTCCAACTCCGGTGATTCGGGATGGCGCCGTCCTCCACCTCATCGAGAAGAAGGTCTTTGCCCCCTAGACGCCGCGGAGGACCGGGATCCGAAGCCCTAGATCCTAGATACCGGCGTATCCAATCATATGTCGGGATCGCACGCCGCCTTCGCCGACCTCGACACCGGCATCACCGGCACCGTGCGCTTCGGGGACGGCTCCGTCGCGCGGATCGAAGGGAGCGGCACTGTGCTCTTCTCCTGCAAGAACGGCGAGCACCGGTCACTCCCCAACATCTACTACCTCCCGCGCCTCACCGCCAACATCATCTCCGTGGGCCAGCTCGACGAAGGCGGCTTCCAAGTGCTCGTGGAGGAAGGCATGATGCGCATACGCGACGAGGAGCGACGCCTGCTTGCGAAGATCCCACGGAGTCTAGGTAGACTGTACGTGCTCAACGTCACCATAGCACGCCCAGTTTGCCTGGCCGCACGCTCCGACGCCGCCTCCTGGACATGGCACGCGCGGTTCGGCCACATCAACTTCGCCGCGCTGCGCAAGATGGCGCGCGAGGGACTGGTCTACGGTCTGCCCCTGCTCAGCCAGGTGGAGCAGGTCTGCGAGACGTGTTTCGCCGGCAAGCAGCACCGGGCGCCGTTCCCACAGAAGGCGCTCGGACGTTCGACAGAGGCGCTGCAACTTCTCCATGGCGACATCTGCGGTCCCATCACGCCTGCGACACCCAGCGGCAATCAATACTTTCTTTTGCTCGTCGACGATGTCTCACGGTATATGTGGATCGCCCTGTTGCCAAGCAAGGATGCTGCTGCTGCCGCCATCAATAACATCCAAGCCGCGGCCGAACGCAAGACCGGGAAGAAGCTGCTCGCCCTGCGTATTGATCGTGGGGGCGAGTTCGCCACGGCGGACTTCGTCGACTACTGCGCCCACCTCAGAGTTCGGCGTGAGCTCACGGCGCCGTACACGCCCCAACAGAACGGTGTCGTGGAGCACCGCAACCAGACCGTCGTGGGCACGGCTCGAAGCATGTTGAAGGCCAAGTCCCTTCCCAGCGTGTTCTGGGGAGAAGCCGTGGTGATGGCTGTGTACCTCCTGAACCGGTCGTCGTGCAAGGCCATCGAGGGAAGGATGCCGTACGAGCTGTGGACCGAGAGCACGCCGGTGGTGCACCACCTCCACACGTTCGGGTGTGTCGCTCACGTCAAAGTGACCACGCCGAACCAGAAGAAGCTAGACGACCGCAGCTGGCGCATGATCTTCGTCGGGTATGAGCCCGGCTCCAAGGCATATCGCGTCTACGATCCGACGACCCAACGTGTCCACATCAGCCACGACATCATCTTCGACGAAGCGGCAAAGTGGCGTGGTCCACTGAGCACGACGTCGACCCCGGCGACTTCGTCATCGAGGAGACCGAGCCCCTGGAGCCCGTGGTGATCACCACCACAAGTGCAGCAACGACGCGCGCTCCAGCTGCGGACTCGGCACCAGGCTCAGCTTCACCTGCTCCATCAGTAGCGTCACCGCCACCAGCCGTGGACCCGTCCACGGTGACCCCTACAGCCAGCGGCTCTACGTCCGCCACATCGAGCCCGGCGCCACACCAGAACATCGAGTTCGCGTCACCGCCGGGAACTAGAGCTAGCGAACAGCTGGAAGCCGACCACGACGACGATGCACCTCTCTGGTTCTAGCGAGTCGACAACGTGATCGGGCCAGCCTCACCACCAGGGCTTGCTGACCGGGAGCTGGAGGAGCGCCTGCTGCTTGCAAGCGACGCCGAGCCAACCTTGCTCGAGGAGGCACTACGCCATGAGTGCTGGCGCCATGCTATGCTGGATGAGATGACCTCCATCGAAGCGAGTGGCATGTGGGAGTTGGTCAAGCCACCGCCCCGCACCCGGCCAATAGGCCTCAAGTGGGTCTACAAGGCCAAGTAGGATGCATCCGGGGTCATCACCAAGCACAAGGCCCGGCTGGTCGCCAAGGGTTATGTTCAGCGCAAAGGGATCGATTTCGATGAAGTCTTCGCTCCCGTGGCGCGCCTAGAGTCTGTGCGGCTGTTGCTCGCGCACGCCGCGTGCGAAGGCTGGGCTGTCCATCACATGGACGTCAAGTCTGCGTTCCTGAATGGTGTGCTGCAAGAAGAAGTCTACATCGAGCAGCCCCCCCGGCTTCATCCTTCGGGGCCATGAGCACAAGGTGCTCCACGTCGTCAAGGCACTTTACGAGCTTCGACAAGCCCCATGAGCCTAGTACACCAAACTCGACGAGTCCCTGATCAGGCTCGAGTTCCAGAGGAGTACCTCCGAGCACGCCATCTACCTCCGTGGTGCTGGGGACCGTCGCCTCGTGGTGGGTGTGTACGTCGATGATCTTATCATCACCGGTGGCAATCAAGTTGACATCGACACATTCAAGTCAGAGATGCACTCCACCTTCAAGATGAGCGACTTGGGGCTGCTCCACTACTACCTTGGTCTGGAGGTGTCACAGACCGAAGCTGGGATCACCGTCAGCCAAAGCGCATATGCAACCAAGATTCCGGAGAACGCGGGGCTGGCTAGATGCAACTCGAGTCACATTCCAATGGAGCCTCGACTAAAGCTAAGTAAGTTGAGTTCTGCTCCTGCAGTTGATCCAACATAGTACCGCAGCATCGTGGGTTCCCTGCGCTATCTGGTGAATTCAAGACCAGACCTGGCGTACTCGGTGGGCTACATCAGCAGGTTCATGGAGAACCCCACCACCGAGCACTTGGCAGCTGTGAAAAGGGTGTTGCGGTATGTTGCTGGTACCCTGCACTATGGCTGCCACTACAAAAGGAAGAAGGAGGCTCAGCTCGCTGGCTACAGCGACAGTGATCTAGCTGGCGACGTCGACACACGCAAGAGCACCACCGACGTCCTCTTCTTCCTTGGCAGCAACATCATCACCTGGCAATCCCAAAAGCAGAGGGTTGTGGCACTGTCCTCGTGTGAAGCGGAGTACATTGCTGTAGCTACTGCAGCCTGCCAAGGTGTATGGTTGGCGCATCTTCTTGCAGAGCTCAAAGGGGAGAAGACCAACGCCATCTCATTGAAGATGGACAACCAGTCCGCCATCGCGCTCAGCCAGAATCCTGTCTTCCATGACCGCAGTAAGCATATTGATGTCAGATTCCATTACATATGTGAGTGTGTTGAGGAGAACAGGGTTCAACTTCAGTCCATCGGGACCTTGGAGCAGCTGGCGGACATACTGACCAAAACCCTGGGTCGTGAGAAGTTCTGCAACTTACGTTCCAGAGTTCATAATATACAGCATATACACAAGGATTAGGAGGAGATTTGTTAGATACTCCTTGTGTGCTAAGTTTAGATAAGTTTGCACTAGTTTGCACTGCATGTTTGCTTTCAGTTCAGATGCACGCGCGCAGGCTCCAGGCTGTGGATGCTGCGTGCAAGTCGGAGGTCATGGCGTGAGAGCTGCTCAGCCACGAGTCTGGGCATGCAGTCATGGATGACGACGCGGTGCGTGGGGATGGACGCGCAAACTTCTCGCGTTGTGCGCGCTATGATTTGCATGACTCTGTTGTAATGTTCAGAATCAGAAAAGCTGCGCTTTCAGGCAGCACCAAAATTCACCGTGTTCCAGTTCTTTGTGTGCGTTGAGTTCTTGTCTTCCTGTGTTCACCTCCGGCTTCTTGTCCTCGCCGTCGGCGTTCACCGCCATCTGTTTCCAACAGAGCCCAAGAAGGCACCGAAGCTGGACACCGACTTCACCTGTCCTGCAACCACCCGGGCGCCGTTCAGTGCGACACCTTCCTCAAGGAACGCCGATAACCATAAAACCGAGCATGCTATATACATATATGTGCTTCTAAATTATATATACACTTCTACTACTCTAATCCATCCAAATAAAAATGCAATTATCACATTTCGATAAGTCAAACAGTTTAAATTTTGACCAAAATTATATAAAAAAGATACTAACACCCATGAGAACAAAATAAATATCATTAGATTAGTTATATAATATATTTTCATAATAAATTTATTTGGAGATATAAATGCTAATATTATTTACTATAAATTTAGTCAAACTTAAGCCAGTTTGATCGGCATGATTCTCATAATTGCATTCTTTCCTAGGAAGATGGAGTACTTCTTAATTAAAAGTGGGTATAATGCTATTTGTCACCACGTAGACCATATAAACATACATACATTAAGATAAATATTATTTTAATACTTTATCAATAGTATAACAAATCACGTACTAATCACACTAATGATTAACATATATATAATAATACTCCATGGTAATATACTGGTAATTACTATATATAATCACTAGTACTAGATACATTATCCCAGGTGGTAAAAACCAGTTTTCCTAGGCGGACAGCCTGTCCGTCCCGGTGCAAATGCATGTGTTAATCATAGTCAGGTCTTGTTTAGTTCTAAAAAGTTTTCTCAAAAAGTGTTATAGTAGCCATCACATCGAATCTTGCGATACGTGCATGGAGCATTAAATGTAGACGAAAAAAAACTAATTGCACAGTTTGGTTGGAAATCGCGAGACGAACGTTTTGAGCCTAATTAGTCCATGATTGAATACTAATTGCCAAATAAAAACGAAAGTGCTACAGTAGCCAAATTCCCAAATTTCACCCAACTAAACCCGGCCTTAACACAGGCAGTCCTATTGTCCGTCTGTGTTAATTACAGTTAACACAGGCGGTCCTATTGATCACCTGTGTAAATCAATAAAAAAACCAAAAAAAGCCGGCTGAGCCGGGCGACTAGACTGAGCCCGCTGTCGAGCCCATCACCTAGCCTGCCAGTGGCGGAGCCACATGGTATATTTGTAAAAAGAAAAAAAGAAAACATATCTGGATCGCATCACGCCATCACGGGAGGACGGGAGGCCCATGTGACACGGCCCACGCGGCAATACGCAACTCCAGACGTTCCAGGCACACGATGTTTCCGGTTCCTATAATTAATCTAATCTCGACCGGAGGACGGAGGACACGCACGCCGCATGCCTAACGCACAGACGCCCTCCGCCCTAGATGCTAGATTGGATCGGAGGCTCATCTCATCTGTAGTCTGCACGTCCACAGTAGTAAGGCTTACCGTCTTGATTCGCTATTTCATTTAGGTTACCGTCTTGATTCGCTATTTCATTTAGGAAAAAATTAATCTTTGCTCTTGGGTTTCTTCTACTCTTCATCTTTCTACAAAAAATTATTGTTTATTTTCATAACTATTTGCTAACATCAGAAATACCGAATTGTTTAATTATTTGGCATTGTTTATCAGTATTCACTGCCCACCGCGCCGCTGCTGCCCATCATGCCGTTGCGGTTGCTGTGTGGCTCGCCCCAGCCTGCGCAACAGCTGCCAAATTTGCGATCGCCGTGGCTCGGCTCAGCCCACAACGCCTCCGCCAAGGGGGAGCTCGCCGCAGCGGCCCCTGCGCAACTACCGCTGGAGGAGGTCGCCGCAACCCCCGCGCGTAACTATCATCATGGATCTATGAGGGAGGAAGGTGAGGAATGGATTTGCCCTTGATTTGAGAGAGGAGAGAGGATGAGGCGGACCTGCACTGCGGGGCGCGTGGCTATCCATGCCACCGGGCCCTCCGCTGTCATGTGAGGGAGAGGCGCATAAGGGAGAGAAGAGAGAGCGAGAGCCGACAGAGGCGCATGTGAGGGCGAGAGGTGATGGGTTTGGGAGAGAGACTAGGCTAGGGTTTCATTTGGCTTTTATATGTGACCTGATTTTCGAGCTGAGATGGACTTTTCTCATCGCTAGTGGGCTCAGTCACAATAACACAGGCGGCCCCCTTAGGAGGTCCGACTCTGAAAATTGTCTCTGTTTTCGGAGGCGGATCTCTTGAGTGGCCCGCCTCCGTAAATCAATTTTAGGAGGTAGGCATTTTGTGACCGTATCTGTAAATTCATTTTAGAAGGCTAGCAATTTTTTACTGCCTACGTAATAAAACGTCTATCTCTAAAAATCCTCGTGTATTTTAGAAGACAGTTGGATTTTGTGACTGCTTCCGTTAATGATTGAGCAGTGTCTCATGAAATCATTTATGTAGTAGTGAATTGTATGCATTTTTAAAACATGACATGTCAATACTGGTAATTTAATGTTAATCGCGATATTTTTTATTTTGACAATACTACCACATATATAGTTTTTAAATATTGTAAATTCAATATCTTCAGTTGATTCATGTATGTTAAATTAAACGTTTATGCCATTCTAATAACTAATACTATAGTATAGGACTTAGACGAAGATTTTTAGTAAAATACAAAAGAAAAAATAATTAAAATATACAATAAGCACGAGAGTTTCAATCAACTAATAATAAGATTAAAAGTTGAAATCTAAAATATGTATTCATGATGTCATAGAAAGTGGTGCAACAAAATTGGCTAGAACTTAAGCTTATGTTTTAACTAGATACATACTAAAGATTCATAGGGGTGCAATGCAAATGATAACAATGCATATCTTAATATTATTAACTGGAAGCTCTCTACGGAGCGTCCACATTCATCCTCACAATGTGTTAGAAAAAATGTAAGTACAATTTTTTTTTCATAATAATCAGAAGTATCTTACCATTAATGTACTCGACCCTAATCATTATAGAGAATAACTTTAATTAGATCTATTCTAAGTTCTTACAAAGTTACCCACTTCTATTATTATGAAAAAAATAAATAGCCTAGTTTTTTTAATCTAAATTACTTTTTTATAAAATGTAAAATAAAATATCTGTCAATTTAGAAATAAATAACCATAGTATATTATATATTTCTAAATTAGCCATCTAAATTACTATAATTAAATTTGATGTAAAAGTCATGTTATACTTGACCATGATTATCAAGTATATAAAAGGTTTTCCTTTAACAAAGTACGCACTAATCACCCTTCACTTTAAATTATATAAATTTTTATAATTATAAATTTTGAGTTGTTAAATATATTTACATTTTGAGGCAAACATTACGACTTCAATATTAATATTTTAATGGTAAGCTTTTTGTTTTGTTCTTTAGAAAACAAATATTATGGCACATAAAATTATTTGATAGATAAAATTCAATATAGTAAGTGTCGTGGTGCAAGTTAAAATGATCGTTTGTACCTTTATAGCAGCTAAGAGTTGAGTGGAGGAAGAAAACATTGAATAAAAGATACAATAATCACTAGGCTTTGTAAATGGTTAAACGATTGTTTAGACGAACAATGAATATAATGAAAGCTAATGTTTAACTAGATACATATTAAAAACGTATAGATGTATGCAGCCAACACAAACATTAAAACATATATTGAGTAATTTATAATTTATCATATATAGATAGAGATTATAGAGTATATATATGGGTATGGTAGGAAATAATGAAGCACACATTTACATAGTTTTATATATAAATCAAAGACAAGGCTGGATAAATATACGCTTGAAACTTTGGGTTTAAATAAAAAGATGATTCAAGTGATTTTATAGACAAATGCAGGGTTGGAGAGAAACGCTGAAAACTTAAATTAAACAAACATCTTCATTTAATTTTTCCTACATGGCTGGACAAAAATTACTCTTGAAACTTTAGACTAGACAAACTACATGATTCAAACGGTTCTATAAACCAACACATTGTTGGAGAAAAAATTGTTAAACTTTAAATTTAAATATACATAATCTTGAAAAGTTTTTATTATAAACTAATGGGTAGTCCGAGAAAATTACACTTAAAAATTTAGTGAATTTGAACATGTGCCGTTCACTCCTGCACCTGCCGCATGCCTGACCGGCCCCAACAATGCAACGTTGTCTTTGTCGCCTTTTGCTACCACCAGAATTAGTCTATTGCGCGGTGCTCTTCTCTGTATTTACTTCGTCCAACCGGTCTAATCCACCTCCTAGACGGTGAGACCACCTCCTCGCTGCCACCGCATCGTCCCCGATCGAGTTAGGCGACACAACCCGTGTCCACCACTGTACTTCCACCAAAACTAACCCATTGCTAGTGCTCACCTTCATCCTCACCCCACCCCCAACTGGACTTCACTGCCTCCTAGTCGTTGACACCAACAAGCCGCCTCGCCTCGCTGCCACTGTAAGCTTGACTAGCTTCGACGACGTAACAACGCCTCCACCCTTATCCCCACACAAAGCAACCAGTCTTCTTCACCTCCTAGTCAGTGACACCAACACATTGCCTCACCTCACCACCACCGTGCCTACCATCACCGTTGGATTCTGACAACCTAGATCCCCCAAACTCAAACCCTTAATAATCCATAAGCGTCACAGCCTAGGAAGACATCCGAGAAGGAGAAGGCAAGAAATTAATTAACTAACTAATTAATTAAGTTAAGTTCCTACATTTTGGAACACGTTCGCCACCGTGGAGGCCATCCACGTCGCCTACAATTGGTTCTGTTGTCCGATTTTGAGATCAGCAACCCATGTTCACTCCACCGATAACTACTGTACACTAGCCAAAATATCTTCTCGCTTCCTCTCTCTATGCAACTCCGGCTCCCTCTCGATCTCTCGGTCTATACTCTCCTCTTCCCCTCTCTCCCCCTTGCTTGGTCACTAGCACACGGCTTCCAGAAGTCATTACTAGAAATATCCACTTCTATGATGAAAATCTTAATGACGAATCCAAAACTATCATGGAATATCGCTTTTTATGACAAATATATACGTTTCATCATAGATCAGTAGTGACGATCCTCCAACCTATGACATAACCACCCAATTTATACATGATCAAATAAGGCTGTCCCTGTTTAACACGTTAACGCGCACATACTTTCACTTATATAAACCCGGTAGTCCGCCGAGTGTCACGAAGGACCTCGGTAAATCAACATCACAACCAAGATCTCATGATTAAGCAAATACACATCACATACACAGAGCGGCAGCGAAAATAATATTACAAATGGGTTCACAAATAATAGTACAAGTTTGGGTTTCAAAACTGGTTAAAGGAAAACAACATAGCTTTCATTATAAACCCATTAATATAAGTTTCAAATACATTGCTAGCATAAGTAACCTCCTCTGACAAAAGCATATAGATGAGAAATAAATATAGAGTCATCAAGCCCACCGGTGGTTAGCCACCATCTTCCTCAGGCCGAAAATTTCACCTACAACATGGTGGGATAAACCCTGAGTACTCGAATATACTCAGCTAGACTTACCCATCATAAACCAGAAATAAAGTGACATCAAGGATCATGCAAGGCTTTATAAGTAGAGCTAGCTTGACAACATTTTGCATAAAAAGCCACTAATTCTGCTATACATTTTATAATTCGGTCATCAAGTTAATTATAGCTATTCATCTTCAGATTAGCAACTAACCTATACCAAACATGTGGTATATCATTTAGTAGCATAACAATAGTAACCATAGCCGGTATAACAATTCAACGTTCATCATAACCATCATTCCATAATACAGTTACTACAATGTTGGAGCTAGCCAAGTTTCTCACTGTCCCGGAGAGACGACGATTCGAATCGATTTCAACCAGCTGGGAATTTATTCCTAACACAAATCCAGGCAGACCAGATCAACGGCCACCTTAGGTCACCTTTGGTACAACTTAGGTCCACATTTCATGGGTTCGCCCAGTGCCGCACAATCAGGGACAACCAGCTGCTAGGACATTCAGGCCCGGCCTGCCCTTGGGCTTACGTCTGGCTCCCCGCACATCCTTACTACCATCCAAAGTGCGCACTCTAACAGAACAGGGCCTAGCCTGAGTTGAGCTACTCAGCTTCGCGATCGAAACGAGTTATCCGGCCAGCTAAGTGAGAGGCATGCGTTCAATCTTGTTAAAAGTGCCAACAACGGTACAGTCCTTAATCGGCACAGACAGAATCACATGAGTCAACCTACACATAGACTCCGCCCGACCTCCAGTTACATTATCCCATGGTTCTTTTCCACGATAGCAAATATAACCAACCGTGCTTCGGTATCCACCTATATCTCGCAGGTGACAGGAAATCACCTGACTTCTATAAGTCTAAGCATGGCTAAGCATATATTCGATCTTGGACCTACACAGGGTAAAAGGTATATATATCTGGACAAGGTAGTTCTATGCATCAAGTGGTTTCAATTCAACTCTTATCACCTAATGCATCAGACATAAAAGGACTCAAGTGAAGTTATGTAAAACATAGGAGACTTAGAATGCTCCGGGGCTTACTTAGGATCCAACACAAGTCAGTTCAGTTAGCTTGCACCGTCTTGATGACATCTCCGGTCCTAGCACTTGCTTAGTCCTTCCATCTTCAGGATAGGTCCACGATACACCATCTTCGGGTTAGGCTCCAACATCACGTCCTTCACACGGTGCATCTAGCATACCTAGATGAGATGCAACAATGCAAGTACATAAATGCGAAGAATGGCAATATGAGATGCCTCACATAAAAGTATTCAAGATGAGCACAAGGTTACACCGAATATATATAAGCACTCCACGTTACTTAATTAAACGTCCCACAACCTATCACGCTAGGATAGCAAGGAAGGTAGCACCAAGCATGACACAAGTCTCACAAGGTTTTAGGTATATTAACTTAACACCATCAAAGGCATGAGCCACACTTAGCAACACACAAAGCAAAGCAAGGTGAAGCAAACAAATTTTAGGTATAAACATAGATTCTGAACAGCAACACCATAGTCACTTGTTTTAATCATACCCATAGTTATAGGCATGCAAAAAGTGTGATTCATGACTTTCTAGAAAGCTAATGAAATTATATAAAACTTTGTTATTAACACAAAAAGCTGATTCAACAAATAACAAGGTCAAAATACATCAAAGCAGAGCTTATACAAGTAAGGACTGAAAACTGATATTAACTTTGGAAATGCATATCTCAAATTATATTCATCCAACAAGCATGATCCTTAACTTTATAGAAAGCTTATTAAGTTATCTATAACTTTCTTATTATCATCTTAAGATGATTCTACAGCTAACAAAGTTAAACAACCCAATGAAGATATCTCTGTCCAGATTTGGACAGAACCTATCATTCCACTTTGAACAGATATAACTAGAGTTCTAGACCACCAAAAGCAGTAATCTTAGACATTTTAGAAAGCTTAGGAACATCACTACAACTCTCCTATTATCACCAATACATGATTTCATGTTTAAATAAGCCAAACAATACAATCATTCAAATCTGTTCAGAGCACATGCAAAAGCTGACAGCAAACTTGTAAAATCTATACCTCCTAAACCAGCAGGCCTAAAATCATGAAGTTTTATGACAAGCAATATAAGGAATTTATCTACAACTTTTGTATTCACCATATTTACAGAAAACATCATTTGATCCACGAAGTTATCATCACGATAGAAAATGCGCATGCAGCCATTTCAGAATATAACAATTTGATGTTTCACTTGTTTTGCTAACAAAGAGCATACACACTTGAGCCATTCAAGAACGTCAACCACCACTAACATACTTAGCAACACTTTATTGAACACCAATCACTCAAAGCATCACCAAATACAATTACAAGCTTTTATCTACAATTATGCTTTTATTAATCCTTTCTCCTAATAAACATATATATAAATTTTAGTGATGTATGAGAACAACTAGTTTGGCGCTGATAGTTTTATGAGTGGTAGATGTTATGAAAATATGGCTACTGCATGAATTTCACATGCTCAGGTTTTATAATTTAATTACTATGAAAAAAACAAATTGCTATTGCAAGAAAACATGTAAAAGCAAGATAAATCTAGAGATCATCATTTTCTATAAACACATAGCCATATTACAGTTCTCAGGTCACAATATCACCTTGCAAAGGCAAAGGAACCACATTTCACATTTTTGCATATATAAATTATTTATAAACCATTTCAAACTGTTTATCAAGCATTTATCAAATTAAATTCATAACTCAGTCATAAATGCACCAAACATTATGGAATTTTATCCAGAGCTCACATATTCTATAAGTATACTATCATAAAAATTTTAGGTCATTTGGAGTAGTACAACAGTAGATATGACGATAGCAAGCAAAGCAAGCTAGAATTAACCATTAATCATGATTAAATCAAAACATTATAAAAACATTGATCAAACAACATGCTTAATATTTTTCTTAGCTAACACACGCCAAAACAAGACTCACAAAACTAGAATCACATTTTTAGGACATTCCTACCTCGAGATATGCATCTGACAAACTTAAAAGGATTTCTAAAAGCACTTTATAAGAATAAATAAAAACATCAGAAACTTTCTACTAACACATATCATATTATGACTCTAATGCGTAGATATACTCACAACGATACCAAAAAGTCCTCATTTGCTATTTTACGATTTTTCTACGATTTATTATGATTTTCTAAAGTTTCAGCCATAAAAGAAAAACAAACTTGCACAGAGGACCCCGAACTATCTTCAAATGCCGATTCCAGCAAACAGGTCCCTATAGGCACTATTCATATGAGTCTAGGGTTCACAGTTAGGTCCTTCCCTTTTATCAAATTCTTGCATGAGGTCCCCGACTCGAGTTGGAGCAGGGGACGAGCTCGGGAACGATGATTTTTGATCGGCATGGGCGGTCTCTAGAGGAGACGAGTGGTGGGGGAGCATGGGGGCTGTCCACCATGCCCGAGGGTGGCACCAGCTGGGCTAGGGATGGGCCTAGGTGGCTTGGCCATGTGCGTGCATAGCGCACGGAGGCATAGCTCGGGCGGCAACCGTCCGCAGCGAGGAAGCGGTCGGTTGACGCGTGCTGTGGATGTGGGGCTGCTAGGGCGCGCTTCCACTTGGACGAAGGCGAGCGCAAGCGGTCGGACGCGGTGCTACAGAGCTGAGCTTGGGGCGGCCATGGCTATGCGTGCTCTGCGCGCTCGACAGAGGCAAGGGAGGGCAAGCGAGAGGCAAGAGCGAGCACCTAGGAGGAGAGAGCGAGGACATGGAGGGGTGGAGGAGCTCATCATCTGCTCTGGAGGAGTAGGGGCACATGGCAGCAATGGTGGGGCATGCTCCCCTGCATGACGGACGCATCGGCAAATCATCGAACAGGTGGTGGGAGTCGATGTGGCCACTGCAGGATGTTGTTTTGGGCTGGCTACGGGCCGAATTGGACCTTGGGCACAAAAGCAAAGTTTAAGCCCATGAACTGCTCTACATTTTCTATTAAGGGTGCCCGGCCATTAGAGCCCTCCATTAGCGGTTAAGTAAGCTCCTAGTTGATGGTGTCAACGACTTAACAAAGGTTAAGCCTTGGTCTGCTTGAGGTCCAATTACTTGGTCCAAACATGGTCAAACCAATCCCACCCTTTTGTATGTCCTTATTCAAGATGTAGACTCCAACTTTTATATTTGGCTCAACTTGAGTTGCTTAACAAAAATCTAAGAACGTGAGAAGCCAATCATCATTGCCACTGAAATTCTAGACTTAGCCAAAATTTTGAGATCTAAAATAGCACTGGGTTTAGTTTTGAGTCCTCAGTTTGACTAAGTTAGGGACCAAACTAGCTCATGACCCTTGGACAAAGTTTGTTGTGCACCCCTTGCTCTACAACTTTGGTTAAAGGATCATGGACTGGTTCAGCTTGGTTAAAGAGATACAAGGCTCCAAAGTAGGGTATATGAAACTAAAAACTGTAATTCAGTTCACTCCTGGAAACAGTTAGTCTTTGCTGATTTTGAAACTAACTTCGAAGATCCAAATGAACTCCAAACTTGATGAGACTTGCTTCATTGTTTCCAGCACAAAGTGTACTTCAACTCATATTAAGGAATTTAGTTGAGTTACCATATGAATTTGGAAGATAAAAATGTCACAATATGTCAACTCGCTGTTGTCAATTAGGGACATAATTCAGAGGGGCCAAAACAGCACTGCATCCAAAGTTGAGGCCACTGTTTGAGATACTTAGAAGTTGAACCAGGTCTTGGTCCAAAAATAAAGTTTGTAGCACTCCACTAAAACTTCAACTTTTATTAAAGGTAAAACTTCATAACTTGTTTCCACACTATTATTTGACCTTGGTCAAAGAGCATCACGACAAACCTTAAATTAGAGTTTTAGACCGATTAAGGCATTTTCTTGGCATTGGCTCAACATGAACCCCTCATGACTTTTGTTATAGAATTCAATTAGAGTCATTTGGGTAAGGTAGCAAGGTTTGGTCAACATCCCATGTTCCCATTCACCTGATGCAACAATTCAAGAAAGATTATAACTTATCATTTCATGTGACTTCTTGATTCCAAACTTCATGAAACTTTTCCACTGGTCAAGATGGATGCATGTTGATGTAATGTACATAAACAAGCATGTTTAACATTACTCATGCCTAACCTTAACTAGGGTCCACATGTAAGCAAAGGTGTGTTGTCCAAGTTCAGGCTGGGACTCAATTTCATAGATTGGACCTCAACACCTTCATCACCACTTCAAAATTATGAACTAGAGATCATAATCAATGCTTGACATATCCTACTTAAGTCCAATTTTGCTATGTAACTCATGACTAACACTTGGGGTGTTACACAACCCTCGCTATCTATGACGGAATCAGGCATCATCACATGAAAGCATCATAGAACAGTACATGTTTCGTCACAAAAAAGCCTCGCGTGTCTGTTCCTGCTCATCTATGATGATCCTCTTTAGAATTGTGATGACTAGGGCTTCATCATTGAACTAATTACACATATGTGACAAAGTTTTTGATTTGTAATGAACGACACATCATCATAAATCTCCACACAGTCCTTTCTCCATCCGACGTGTACCTTTGGGACCTATAGTTACTCATCCATGACGCTTGCAATTTGTCATAAAAGTCTCTACTCGGTCCTTCTCCATCTGATGTGTACCTATGGGACCCTTCTGCATCTGACCTATGGGACCAGACATGTACCTATGGGACCTATAGTTACTCATCCGTGATGCTTGCAATTCATCATAAAAGTCTCAATTCGGTCCTTTCTGCACCCGACGTGTACCTGTGGGACCCTTCTGCATCTGACCTATGGGACTAAACATCCGATGTGTACCTGTGGGACCTGCAGTTACTCATCCATGATGCGTGCAATTCATCATAAAAGTCTCCACTCGGTCCTTTCTCTATCCGATGTGTACTTATGGGACCCTTCTGCATCCGACCTATGGGACCTGACGGCTTACGTGTCACGTCTACCTATGGGACCTTTCTCCATCTCCATCTGACCTGTGGGACCCGATGGCTTGCGTGTCACTTGTACCATGTGTGCCATCAGGGTTTAATTTCTCAAAAAAGGTCTGATAGCGGGGAGTCAAATGTGGGATCTAGATCTAGGAATGGAACATCTTTACCATTGCGCTAGATGCCCAGCTATGCTGATATTTCTTTGGAGATGCTATCGTATCCTATTGGCTGTGTGGATGCCCTACAGGTTTGACATAAATTGGATATCCCCTACAAGTGGAAACAAATCTATGCCCGCTGGACTTAGGCGGCGGCGGAGGCGAAGGATCCCCGGTCTGCTATGGCAGCTCAGACATCCTTTTGGTGGCATGGCGGCGCACTCCTAGTGGAGCGTGGTGGCATTGGCTTCCGCATGATCAAGTGTGTGCCGCGGCAGAGGCGCCTTGCAGCCGAGCCATGCTAGTTCATAGAACAAAGGTATGAGTACTTTCTTATGTGATTATAGGATTGAGTACACATAAAGAAAGGCTATTCTATATGAATTTTAATCAAAATCAATGCTTTTGTCACACAAAATAGAAAACCAGACTGTCCCATAGTATGATATGAATAAATGCATAGATTAGTGCTCTCGAACACTATATGCTTTGTTCTAATGCTAGTTTTGCCATTGTCCACCCAATGGTCTAAACTCTAACGGACTTTGCATACCTTTGCTGCAACAGATGGATAGATCCTAGATTCCTAATGGGAGACCATTCTCACTGACGCTCACCAATTGAGTTGAAGAGTTCATCGAGTGGGTTAAACAAAAATTCCTAGAGCAAAAGATCCCTTGCCCGTGTACACAATGTCTTAACTAGGTGTATACAACTTGGCAGGAGGTGAAGGACCACTTACTTATGAACATAATGTCACCCACATACACTGCATGGATTCATCATGGGGAAGAGGAAGGAGGTACTAACATTATAGAGCCATCAGATGTGCATGGATCTCATCATGATGGTTGGATTGTAGATGAGGAGTAGGAGGACGGTGATGATAATATTTTACCAGATTTTGATGATTTAGTTAAAAACCTATTGACATCTAAAGAGCGGGCTAGAAGAGTCCTAAAGTTTAAAAGAGTGTTGGATGATTTGAAGCAATTAGTTTCTTCTGGATCTACCTTCTCAAGATTCTCCTTCCTTGTCAGGTTGCTCTGTATCAAGTCCCACTATTGAGTTAGCAATAGCTATTTTGATACACTATTGGCGTTGCTGTCAAATGCATTCTCTAAGAGCAACGTACCAAAATCATGTGAGGCGGCACGCAAATATGTTCAAGAATTGGGACTTGGTTATGAAAGTATCCATGTGTGCAAAGAACAACTGTGTGTTGTTTTGGGGTGATCGTGAGAAATTGGAAGTGTGCCCAAAATGCAAAGAGTCTAGATGGGAGGATGCAGATGGTAGCAGGCAGGTTCCTCATAAGGTTTTGAGGCATTTCCCACTAATACTGAGGTTGCAGAGGATCTTTGCTGCTCGAGGAATAGCAGTAGACACTGAATGGCATGATACTAAGAGAGAGAAGAATACCGATGAAATGAGCCATCCAGCAGACGAGGAGGCATGGCAGTACTTTGATAGAAAGCACAATTTTTTTGTAGATGGTCCAAGGAACTTGAGGCTTGTCGTCGCCATAGATGGTTTCAATCCATTTGGCAACTTTAGCTCGACATATAGTATGTGGCCTGTTCTTGTAACACCTCTGAACCTGCCACCATGGGAATATGTGAACCCATCGAATTGATCTATGTCTCTACTGATCCTGGGCCCAACCTCTCTAGGAATGGATTTTGATGTATTCTTGGAGCCTCTTATAGACTAACTGCAAGAACTGTGGAAGGGTGTCAACACTTTTCATATAATGCATCCTGATGATAAGGAATGCTTCACTTTGCAAGTTGTCATGCTTTGGTGCATACATGATTTTCCAGCATTGAGCCCCTTATCAGGCTAAACTACAAAATGTTATTATGCATGTATTTATTGTGACAAAAATCCATTGTCAAGGAGGCTAAGAAAGAAGCTAGGCTACCTTGGACACCGTTGTTACCTTCCTTGGAATCACCCTTGAAGGAAGAGCTTGAATTTTGATGGAGAAACTAAGGACCGAGATGCACTGGAAAAGTTCACCTTAGAGGAGGTCCTTAAGGAACTCGAGAAGGTGAAAGATGTCTACCCAGGTAAGCACTATGGAAGAAAGAAATGAAAGCGTGGAGAGCCAGTGATTTATAATTGAAAATCTGCTTGGTGGGGGCTACTGTATTGGAAGGACCTGTTGCTACCACACAATCTTGATGCCATGCACATTGAGAAGAACATATGTAAAAACATTCTTTGGACATTGCTGAAAGTGGAGGGCAAGACAAAAGACACAATGAACGCTAGGCTAGATTTGCATGATATGAACATGAGGCCTCAATATCATGGCGTGTAGCAAGGCACCTCGCTTAAATTCCTGGAAGCTCGCTATGTCATGAAGGAAAAACATAGAGCAGAATTTTGCAAGTTCCTTAAAGGTGTTAAGTTTCCAGATGGTTATGTAGCCAACCTAGCAAAATCCATAAGTGCAGATGGTACCTTGGTAGTTGGCAAGCTAAAAACACATACTTTCCTTGTCCTTCTCTAGAGGATCACACCTGCAGGCTTAAGAGATTTTGTTCCCAAAGATGTATACGAAGTTGTTTTGGAACTTGGGAACTTCTTCAGGCAACTATGTAGTAGAACTTCGAGGAATGAAGTCATGAAAAAGCTAAAACGGGACATCCCACTCATCTTATGCAAGCTTGAGAAGATTTTTCCACCAGCCTTTTTCGATGTTATGGTGCACTTGGCTATCCATCTACCTAATGAGGCACTTCTTAGAGGGCCCATACAGTAGGGATGGATGTACCCAATAGAACGGCGACTGGGCACATTGAAGAATTTCTTAAGGAACAAGGCTAGGCCTGAAGGATCAATTGTGGAGGCTTACTTAGAAACTAAGACGTTGGTGTTTTGGGAGAGGTTCATCGAAGATGTTCCAGCAAGATATAACCAGGATGAATATGTCATATGATGGGCTAGCAGATGGTGACATCTCTATTTTCATGCATGGTGTCAAGCCCATTGGCAAGATTACGTCAACGAACATCGATGATAAAGCCAAAATCAATAAGCTAGCTTGGTATGTGCTTAATTACTACGACAAGGTTGGACCATATGTTTAGTAAGTATGATTTTTATATGCTGATTTGTTGTTTCCTATATTACATATGAATTGTTACAAATAATAATGCTTATATGTGCTATAGAAAATATAGACAAATTTTAGAGGAAGAAGGGGCAAGTGATGATGTTGATAGTAGGCTAGCAGCAGAGTTTCCAGCATGGTTTAAGTCTCATGTACGTGATTAGCATATTTTAGTTCTGTTAGTCCGATCATTGGCAAAATTATATGATAACTTAGTGGTGATGGTGGTTTCATGTTTGTGTGTAGATCGAGGAGCTGCATAGAGAGAAACCAATAGAGGTTAGTGAAGGTTAGTATGCACCGTCATGTGGTCCTGATACCCGAGTCTAGGTCTATGCAGCTTGTAGTATTAATGGAGTTAGGTATAGCACTATTGACCATGAAAAATCCCTACATACACAGAACAGTGGTGTCATGAACGTCGACGCACATGAAGGCCAATCAGTGGAATTTTAAAGTGTCCTTAGAGAAGTTATTCAATTGATGTATAACTCCAACGTACAAAACATGACTGGTACAATCTAGCTAGCAATACAAAGTCTGCAAGCATTGATGATGACGGACATTTTAGATTCGTCAACATTAAATCATTCTATTACAAGGGTGACCCTTACATTCTCGTGACATAGGCAAAGAAGATTTTTTAACTGCAGGACACCTCCTTGGGCAAAGATTGGAGGGTCGTGTAGATGCTCGAACATAGGGATATGTATGACGTGAATGAAATAGAGCATCAAGTGCACCAAGATGATCACTGTTCTGACAATGAGGATGAAGTCCTGTAGGGTGATGGTGATCAGGTTATGGATGAAGCTAGTCATGATGGAGAAGGCACTGTCATTGAAGCCAATTTAGAAGACCTTCTAAGAGATAAGATGGAAGCAGTTGGCATACTTGAAGGCAACGAGGATGACGATGATACTGGAATCTAGTATTGCAGTGACGACAGTAACTATGGCGATAGATATCACATGTCTGGAGATGACAATGACTTTTAGGAGATTTCATGTATAATCTTTGGGAAAACATGTATTCTAAAACTGCACTTTGCTTTGGATTTTTGGCTTTGTATTCTGAACATGTTTGGTATGCTCAGTTGTTATAAACTTGTGCTTTAGCGGACACAGCTTTGTCTGCCGGGGTCAGTACCGCAATATGTGGATTGTTTGTTGTGTACATGACTATTCCATTCAACTGCAACTAGTACTACTTGTTATAGGTTCATATACACTGCATCAACCATTGACATAAAGCATTCCATTCACACAGCATGCTTCAACCACTACGGCGAGATCATTAATTGGTTCTACCAGCATGCCAAGTATGTATACTGATATGTGTCTGTTTACCAAACTAAGGCACAAAGCAACCCTTACATAGTTGCCAATAGTGAATTGAATGCAGGAGGAAAGCCTGTGTAGTTATTTCAATACAAAACATAGTCACAATAGTCGAGGGGCAGACAGATGAGTGAAGAGGAGTTGCTTTCGTGTCACACCCAATTTTAAGGATAAAATTGAATGCATGAAACTCGTGTGTGCCCAGGGATCAATCACACACACAAGCTGACAAATTACATAAAGTATCATCACGGTGTCTCTTACATCAGGTTCATAATATATCATAGTCTCACATCACACAGCGGAAAATAAAAAGATAACCCTCTCGTGGGCTTCATCACAGGGAAGGTCAACTGGTTGACCACAAGCCTAAAACTCCTTAGGGAATTCCTCATATCCGTTGTCATCTGTTACCCATCCAGGATTTTTATCCAAATAAAGAAAATAAACAAGCATAAGTACATCCCGTACTTAACAAGTTAACATGGGGTTATGAAGCTCAAAAGGTTGACTCTGGTTTACTGCAGTTAGCATTTTGAGTAATTCAAGCTTTTATTCTCAGGTATTATCAAATTATGCTTAAGCTCCCATTTAATCCCATATGAACAGATATCAGGGTCAAATGTATCGTATATCATCATAGAACAACTTAAATGATCAACAACAAGTAACCAGTTATTCTGTGAGTTTTCCGGGCTGCTCGTGACCGTGAGCAACGCTGTTATAACAGTTTGTTACCCTCTACAAAGGTGGTGCACATTCACCGCGAGTCGTGATTCTCATATGCCTGGGTTAATTACTCCCATATCACTGCCAAGGTGAGCAGGCAGGGTACACTATGAAGCCATTTCATAGGTTTCTCTAACAAGTTAGGGCCGCTAGGTTTCCTTAGCAGGCAGATGTAGGAAGCCCCCTTTCCTATGGCACATATCCATCGTGGCTATACACATAGGAACAGAGGCAGCCCTATATCCAACGTGGCAAGCCCCATTTGCGCCAAAAAGGTAACCTCTAACTAGCTAGAAAAGGTCCTATTACTGAGCTAAAGTCAGAGCCATATGACTCTCCCGGTTGCACTGTCAGTCCCAGCTTTTGCCGATAGATAAGTCCTTATGGAGGGCCAGGAGCAACATGATCAGTAGTCATTTGCACCTTCGCTCTATGGAACAGTTGTTATAAATCATGTTATACTTTTAGTTCCATAGAATCATTCATCATCATATAGATTATGTTCAGTTAGAGCACTAGCAATCTACCCATATGCAATGACCCCATAGGAGTCAAGGGAACTAGTCATCAAATATCTAGAATGTCCTTAGGGTTATCAAAATTAGACACATGCACATGAGTAATTGAATAAAGTGAAATAGGACATCAAGGTAGGCCCATGCTATACTTGCCTTGGTTCACAAACTCTTGCTGGTCCTGCTGGTCGTTGAAGAATTCTTGGTCTCCAACGTTCTCCTCACCGTCTGAACACGACCAACAAGGCAACATACAACATTCCAAAAGCATTCATGCAAAGCAAACATTCCTATCATTAGAACAGTACACCAATAGTATAGAAAACAAGATAAAATGTTTGTGAAAATAATCTACGTCTTGCTACGATCATGTCAACGCGAAGTTCACGAAAAACGGAGCTAAAATACGAAAGTTATGATTAAAACAGGATTTCCTATAGCAATATATTTAATTAAATCTAACCAGGAAATTAAAAAGTTCCAAACTTGACTAACAGTGGTTCTAACATGTAGATTATGGAATTACGAAGCTAACGCGATTTGAACGGATCAATTCGGAGCTAAAACAACGATTTTATAAGCAAAACAGTTCAAATGGCATTTCTGTAAATACTAAAAACGTATTTTATACTAAAGCAGTGAACTTTATGCTTTCAAAACGAGAATGCATACTCGGGGAAATGCGCTTTGGACTGCGGGTTAGGACTTAGAAAAGCTCAGTGTCTCTTTAGCAAATTTACATGCGAAGGGGTATCGGCCACTCAGAGCCGTCGATCAAGAAACAGACGGCTTGGATTAGATGTGGGGGGAAGAGAAGGAGACGCCAGCGAGGAACAGTGCAGCCGCGGTGGCTCTCCATGGCCGGTGGCGTGGAGCACTCTGGCGAGCATGGTACAGGGGCTAGGGGCCACGGTTCGAAGAACCGAGGGCACCGGGGGTTAGCGGGGGAGCAGGGAATCTCGGCCAGGCCAAAGAGGTGGCCGGAGGGGAAAGCCGAGGCAGCAGTCGCCATGTCTGGCAGCCAAGAGCTTCCCGGCCGCACGCGAAATGGCCATACAAGTCACCAAACACCAAAGTAAAAGGACGGGGAAAGAGGGGGAAGCATGGGGGTCTCACAGCGGGGAAAATCAGGGTCGGAGTCGGCTCGGGGAAGGCGGGTCATGATGGACGGCGGACGGCGGTCTTTGGTGCTTCGCCGTGCGTCGGTTGCAGCCTCCGAGGCATGAGCGGGAGCGAAAAATGGAGCGGGGAGCGGCAGGAGGGGGTGGCTCGGGAGTGGGCTCCATTTTGTAGAGGCCAGGGCACGGGGGAAGGGCGCTCCCACGACGCACGTGGAGCGGGGCGTCGGTTGCTGTAGCGGCTTGACCAGGGCTGTGGTTGCAGGAGGAAGCTAGGGGAGCTGACAGGCGGGGGCCGAGCATCAACGGCTAGGGAAAGGGAGGCACGGCGGTTGCTAGAAGGCCGCTGGCTTGGCTGTGGTTGGGCTGGCACGGTGCTGGGCTCGGCGGGGAGGCAAGGAGGGCCGAGCTGGGCTGGCGCGGCCGCTCGGTGGGCCTCGGCTAGAAATGAGGAGAAGGGGGAGGGGAGAGGGAGCTGGGCTGGTGCGATTGAGCGGGCCGAAAATCAAGGAAGGGAGAAAAGAAAGAATTTTCTTTTTTCTTTTTCCACACAAATTTTCCAAAAGCATTTTAAATTCAAATTTCAATTCTCTTTGAAAATTTTGATCAATACCAAAGATTCACAAAATAATATGCAGCAGCATGTATGCATCACTTGTAGCTAATCTTATATTTGATTTTAGTTTTATAAAAAATATTACTTTCCTATGTTTGAATGCTCACATAAATTGCTTAAATAAATCAATTTGACTATTTTTTTATAAAATTCAAAATTAGGGTGTTACAATTCTACCCCCCTTAAGATGAATCTCGTCCTCGAGATTCGGGTGATTGCTTACTCAAATAGTTGTGGGTAAGACTTTCTCAGATCCTCTTCTCTTTCCCAAGTAGCCTCATCCTCTGTATACCGATTCCACTGCACCTTGCACATCTTTATGGTTCGGCTTCTCGTAACTCTTTCGGTAGTTTCCAAGATCTTTATCGAATACTCTTCATAAGTAAGATCTTCCTTAACAACAAGTTCTTCCAAAGGAATTTGCTCTTCTGGTACCCTCAAACACTTCTTTAATTGGGAAACATGGAACACGTCGTGCACACCTGACAAACTCTCAGGCAGTTCCAACTAATAAGCTACTTCTCCACGTCTCTCTAGGATCTTAAAAGGTCCAATATACCTTGGTGCTAACTTTCCCTTCATATTGAATCTTTCCACACTTCTCATTGGCGACACCTTCAAATACACATAATCACCAATTTCGAAAGTCAGCTCTCTTCTGCGAGTATCAGCGTAACTCTTCTATCGGGACTGAGCCACTCTCAAATTGTCACTAATCATTCTCACTTGTTCTTCCGCGTCTCTAAGGACATTGGGTCCAAACACTTGAGTTTCTCTAGTCTGATTCTAGAACAAAGGCGTTCTACATTTACGTCCATACAATGCCTCAAAAGGTGCCATCTTGGGACTCTTCTGATAACTGTTGTTGTACGAGAACTCTGCGTATGGTAGACTCTTATCCCAACTATCACCATACTGTAATGCACAAGCTCTCAACATATCTTCCAAAATCTAGTTGATCCTTTCAGTCTATCCATCAGTTTGCGGGTGGTAAGCAGAACTAAAATTCAACTTTGTCCCCAAAGATCTATGTACTTTATGCCAGAATTGCGATGTAAACTGAGTGCCTCTATCCGACACAATTTTCTTGGGAACACCATATAAGCACACTATTCTTTCCATGTACAATTCTGCTAGTCTTGCACCTATATAGGTAGTCTTGACTGGTAAAAGTGAGCAACCTTGGTGAGTCGATCCACTATTACCCATCTTGAATCATAACCTCTTTGAGTGCGGGGCAAACCTATGATAAAATCCATACCAACTTCTTTCCATTTCCATTCAGGAATCTTCATTGGTTGTAGTAACCCTATAGGTCTTTGATGCTCAGCTTTCACTCTTTGACAAGTGTCACACAAAGCCACATACTCTGCCACATCTCTCTTCAAACCATACCATCAATACTTCTCCTTGAGATCCAAATACATCTTGGTACTTCTGGGATGTATAGAATAAGCAGACTCATGGGCCTCTTGCAAAATTGCATCACGGATAGCCTTCACTTTGGGTACACATATCCTTTTTCTGAACCAAAGAGTGCCATTCTCATCCATTCTGAATCCGGGTGCCTTTCCAAGCACTACATTCTCTGCTATCTCCTTAAGTTTTTCATCCTCCAATTGACCTTTGCATATCTCTTGCTCCAATGTAGGCTCTATCACCAATTCCATTGCATTAGTGACAAGGCTCAAGTTGAGATACTCCATTTTAGCACACAACTCTACTGACATAGATGTCATCTGAAGTCCATTGGCATAGCTCTTTCTGCTGAGTGCATCAGCTACGATGTTTGCCTTTCTTGAGTGATAATGTACTTCCAAATCATAGTCTTTGATCAATTCCAACCAGCAACATTGTCTCAGATTCAGATCTGATTGGGTAAAGATATACTTCAAACTCTTGTGATCTGTATATATATCACTCTTATGTCCAATTAGATAATGTCTCTAGATCTTCAAAGCATGAACCACAGCTACCAATTCTAAGTCATGAGTAGGGTAATTCAACTCATGCTTCCTCAATTGTCTAGATGCATATGCTACCACTCTTCCCTCTTGCATAAGCACACATCCAAGACCCAAACAGGATGCATCACAATATATAGAGAAGTTCTTGCTTAAATCGGGCAGAATTAATACTGGAGCTGTAGTCAATCTCTTCTTTAGCTCATCAAAGTTTGCCTGGCATTTATCTGATCATGCATACTTAGCATTCTTTTCCAACAGAGCTATCATAGGCTTGGCTAGCTTGGAAAAACCTTCAATGAACCTTTTGTAGTATCCAGCCAATCCCAAAAAGCTACGAATCTCACTTACAGTGGTTGGTGGTTTCCAATTCAATACATCTTGCACTTTGCCTGGATCCACTGCTATTCCACCATTGGAGACAACATGACCCAGAAAAGAGACTTCCTTCAACCAAAACTCACACTTGCTTTGCTTAGCATACAACTTATGCTCTCTAAGCTTTTGCAAGACTAACCTTATATGTTCAGCATATTCTTCTTTAGTCTTGGAGAATATCAGTATGTCATCTATGAATACCACTACAAATTTATCCAAAAACTCCATGAACACCTTATTCATCAGATACATGAAGTATGCAGGTGCATTGGTCAATCCAAAGGACATAATGGTGTACTCATATAATCCATACTGTGTAGTGAATGTTGTCTTGGGTATGTTTGAGTTTCGAATCTTTAGCTGATGGTACCCTGAGCGGAGATCAATCTTGGAGAACACATGGGCTCCTCTCAACTGATCAAACAAATCATCAATCCTAGGCAAAGGGTATTTATTCTTGATTGTAACCTCATTAAGTGAACGGTAATCCACACACATCCGTTGACTACCATCCTTCTTATCCACAAAGATCACAGGTGCCCCCATGGGGAAGAACTGGGGCGTATGAAACCTTTTTCTTGCAACTCTTTTAGTTGTTTCTTAAGCTCTTCTAATTCATTAACCCCCATTCTATATGGATGTTTAGCTATTGGTGTAGTTCCAGGTAATAATTCAATAATGAATTCAATGTCTCGGTCAGGTGGCATACCTAGCAAGTCATCGGGGAAGACATCCAAAAACTCCTCCACGACACGATCTTGTTTATTAGCTTCACCATCTAGCTGATTCACTATGGCTGTAAGCTGAGCTTGCACTACCACTTCTACATAGATTCTATCTCCATTGAGTGATGTCACAACCATAGATTTCTCCTGACACTGAATCACTGCCTGATGTTGTTTCATCCAATCCATTCCCAGGATAAGATCAATTCCCGCTGTTCTCAAGACAATTGGTTTCACTTTGAAGTCTACCCCCTTAAGGAAATGCTAGTTAAGGGACTCCAATATGAAGCGGGCATACTACCTCCTGATGAATTTACTAGTATAGGGTTTTTCATGGCACACAAAGGTATGCTATGCATTCTAACAAAAGCTTGGGAAATAAAAGAATGCGAAGCACCAGAATCAAAAAGTACTGTAGCAGAGATAGAGTTGACGCTGAACGTACCCAACATGACCTCTGGTGTCTCTTGAGCTGCATCAGATGACACATAGTTCACCTTCGCAGTGTGAGGGGGTCAGGCGTTGAACTTCTGATTGCTAGTCTGGTTCTGAGGTGCTTGTTCGTTCTGCTTCTTAGGGCACTGATGAGCATAGTGACCTACTTCTCCATAGCGGTAGCAGGCATTGGGGTTGTTGGGTGCACCACTCTTCACAGGAGCATTGTTGGATGGTCCCTGGCGTGTTGCCGGATTGCCAGTCTGTTACGGGGGACACTGATTACCATACTGTTGCTGGTACTGAGGGCATTGCTGGAACTGATTCCATTGAGGATACTAACCATGGTTTCCCTGGTTAGATGGTCCTTGATTCCTTTGTTGAAAACCCTGCTGGGGATAGGCACGCGAGCGGGTGTTACTTCCAGAAGCTTGCCCTTGAAGCCTCCTCTTCTTGGCTTCCATCTCTTTGCGCTTATCATCAATCACAATAGCTCGGTTCACTAATGACTGAAAGTTGGGGTAGGTGTTGGACATCAGTTGAAGCTGCAGTCCATCATAGAGTCCCTTGAGGAAATGGTGTTGCTTATCCTTGTCCTTAGCCACATCATTTGGAGCATAGCGTGACAGTTGAGCAAACTTGTCACGATACTTTGCCACAGTCATGGATCCTTGCTTGAGGGACCTGAATTCTTCTTGCTTCAGTTCCACTAGTCCATCGGGAATATGGTATGACCAGAAATTGTCCTTGAATTCCTACCAAGTGATAGCAGGAGCATTATTGGGATGTCCATACTAGAAAGAATCCCACAAATCCTGAGCTGCTCCCTGGAGTTGACCAGAAGCATACAACACCTTCTCCAGATCATTGCATTGTGCTATGTTAAGTTGCTTCTCTATAGCACGCAACCAATCATCTGCCTCCATAGGATCTGTGGCATGAGTGAACACCAGTGGACGACCCTTCATAAAACTCTCCACACTTATCTCTGATCTAAACAGGCGGTGGTCCTCTTGCAGGTTCATTGTCCAAGCGCTGCATCATAGCTTGCATCAACTGCGCTTGCATTCCCAATATTTGTTCCATGGTCACAGGTGGCGGTGGTGGTGGATTTATGAGAGCATCACACCCACAACCACGGCCTCTGCCTCTTCCTCCTCGTTGCGCCATCTGTTTCCAACAAATGCGCAAAATTAGAGATTTTCCAATATAGAGAGCTTACAACAGATAAGAAACAATGTTGAGAATTTTCTGACAAGATTCAAATTCAGCAGTTCAGTAAACTGTTATAACTCGAGTTTCAGAGATCCAAAGAGGTGCACCAAGATTTGTTAGAAATCTTAGGAGATCAGCTACAACTTTTATTTAGATCACTTTTACAGATTTGACACACACATGGTCCAAAAGGAGAGCTAAACTAAATCTGTTCTGGGTTCCAAACAGCGCAGGACATCAACTTGTGTCAGCTAGATCTCACAACCTGAACAGCTATTGACGTGATTCCAAAGACATTTGAAAGATACAGAAGTCTAGGTATCTCCACAAAAATTCAGAATTTTGACAGGCCAGATTCGAGATACCAGATAAAGAACACAGGCTGCTCCAGAAATCAGCACAGCAGAGATAAGATAAGGCGAAACATCTGCATTAAGATTTTATTATAAACTTAAGGTTCCAATCTAAGGAAGTTGTGGACATGCCCACAAACTTCAGCAATCAAACAAATACCAAATCAACCAATTCACAAATTAAACATCTAATCATCCAAGTTCACAAGACCAAACAAGACTAAATATGAAACACGAACTAACGACGTGGTAATCTAGATCAAGGCACCTAACACCTATGGAGCGGTGTCAATCATGGTGAAGGACCGGCGCTTCTTCTTGTAGATGATGGCTGCCCAAGTTGAGCTCGAAGTTCATCCACTTGCTTCTGGAGGCGTCTCTCAGCCCTCTGGGATGCACGCAGTTCTCCTTTGACTTCCTCATCCACCCCCTGCATAGCGTGGACATGCTGCACCGTTGCTTCCAGAGTTGGGTCACTCTCTGGTGGAGCCAAGACCTGCCAAACACCCTCATGATCATTGCGAGGAAGGAACCTGAAGCGATCCTCCCTCATGGCCTCAAAGCGACGACCATGGTAGTGGATGTAGGCGTCCTGTGCTGCATCCTCCATGCCATCCAAGGCATGGGCCCCTGGCAGGGCACGGTGGACAGTCTCCACCTCATGTCCATTCTTGATGTCGTTCCAAGGGTGACCACCAGCTCTACCTTCCAGAAGGTAGCCTCCAATGGATGCTGGTACTCTCACAGTGGTAGCTGATGGAGGCGTGCAGTCGGGGTAGTAGTCGTCCAGCACGTGAGTGAGGAGGGTGTGGTAGTAGGCTCTCTGGGGCTGGCTTGAAGTAGTACTTGCACTTCCAGCCTATCTCCTCATCCACCACGGGACAGCTAGGGATGGTGGCAGGTGTAGGGGAAGTAGCCATCGACTCCTAGGTGAAGCTACGGATAGGATAGGACCGGTGCGAACAGCTAGAGTAGAGGCAGGTGCAGGCAGTCGGGGTAGCCCTCTCCTCATCATCGGAGATGGATCACAATCTCCTTCTTCTGCCCTGTGAGCACGTGGGGTGAACAAGGGCACGATAGCGAGTAGTGCTGAGGCGAGCAGGTCTTCGGTTATGAGACATCTATAGATTTAAAGTGAGATAGAATTAGAATCAACAATTTATATAATAGATAAGGTATGAAAAGCATAATTTTTTAACAAAAATAACAAGAATAAGACAGTAAGCAAGAAACCAGAGGAGCAAAGATGCTAAAACGGACCGTTTCCTAACTAGGCTTGCGTCCATACAGTCAACACGGCTCTGATACTAATTTGTCAACACCAATTTTAAGGATAAAATTGAATGCACAAAAACTCGTATGTGTCCCAGGGATCAATCACACACACAAGCTGATAAATTACATAAAGTATCATCATGGTGTCTCTTACATCAGGTTCATAATATATCATAGTCTCACATCACACATACGGAAAATAAAAAGATAACTCTCTCGTGGGCTTCATCACAGGGAAGGTCAACTGGTTGACCACAACCTAAAATCCTTAGGGAATTCCTCATATCCGTTGTCATGCTGTTACCCATCCGGGATTTTTATCCAAAATAAAGAAAATAAACAAGCATAAGTAAATCCGTACTTAACAAGTTACATGGGGTTATGAAGCTCAAAAAGGTTGACTCTGGTTTACTGCAGTTAGCATTTTGAGTAAGTCAAGCTTTTATTCTCAGGTATTATCAAATTATGCTTAAGCTCCCATTTAATCCCATATGAACAGATATCAGGGTCAAAGTGTATCATATATCATCATAGAACAACTTAAATGAATCAACAACAAGTAACCAGTTATTCTGTGAGTTTTTCTCGGGGCCAGCTCGTGATCGTGAGCACGGCTGTTATAACTAGTTTGTTACCCTCTGCAGAGGTGGTTGCACATTTACCGCGAGTCGTGAATTCCCATATGCCCGGTTAATTACTCCCATGGCACTGCCAAGGTGAGCGGGCAGGGTACACTATGAAACCATTTCATAGGTTTCTCTAACAAGTTTAGGGCCGCTAGGTTTCCTTGGCAGGCAGATGTAGGGAACCCCCCTTTCCTATGGGCACATATCCATCGCGGCATATACACATAGGAACAGAGGCAGCCCTATATCCAATGTGGCAAGCCCATTTGCGCCAAAAAGGTAACCTCTAACTAGCTAGAAAAGGTCCTATTACTGAGCTAAAGTCAGAGCCATATGACTCTCCCCGGTTGCATACTGTCAGTCCCAGCTTTTGCCTGACAGATAAGTCCTTATGAGGGCCTGGGAGCAACATGATCAATAGTCATTTGCACCTTCGCTCCTATGGAACAGTTGTTATAAATCATGTTATACTTTAGTTCCATAGAATCATTCATCATCATATAGATCATGTTCAGTTAGAGCACTAGCAATCTACCCATATGCAATTACCCCATAGGAGTCTAAGGGAACAGCTCATCAAATGTCTACGAATGTCCTTAGGGTTATCAAAATTAGACACATGCACATGAGTAATTGATTAAAGTGCAAATAGGACATCAAGGTAGGCCCATGCTATACTTGCCATTGGTTCATAAAATCTTGCTGGTCCTACTGGTCGTCGAAGAATTCTTGGTCTTCCAACTGTTCTCCTCACCGTCTGAACGCGACCAACCACGGACAACATACAACATTCCAAAGCATTCATGCAAAGCAAACATTCCTATCTATTAGAACAGTACACCAACAGTATAGAAAACAAGATAAAATGTTTGTGAAAATAATCTACGTCTCGCTACGATCACGTCAACGCGAAGTTCACGAAAAACGGAGCTAAAATACGAAAGTTATGATTAAAACAAGATTTCCTATAGCAATATATTTAATTAAATCTAACCATGAAATTAAAAAGTTCCAAACTTGACTAACAGTGGTTCTAACATGTAGATTATGAAATTACGAAGCTAACGATTTGAACGGATCAATTCGGAGCTAAAACGACGATTTTATAAGCAAAACAGTTCAAATGGCATTTCTGTAAATACTGAAAACGTATTTTAGACTAAAGCAGTGAACTTTACGCTTTCAAAACGAGAATGCGTACTCGGGGAAATGCGCTTTGGACTGCGGGTTAGGACTTAGAAAAGCTCAGGGTCTCTTTAGCAAATTTACATGCGAAGGGGTATCGGCCACCATAGCCGTCGATCAGGAAACGGATAGCTTGGATTAGATGTGGGGGGGGGAAGAGAAGGAGACACCAGCGGGGAACAGTGCAGCCATGGTGGCTCTCCATGGCCGGTGGTGTGGAGCACTCCGGCGAGCATGGTACGGGGGCTAGGGGCCACGGTTCGAAGAACCGAGGGCACCGGGGGTTAGCGGGGGAGCAGGGAATCTCGCCTAGGCCAAAGAGGTGGCCGGAGGGGAAAGCCGAGGTTGTGGTCGCCATGGCCGGCGCAAAGAGCTTCCGGCCACACGCGAAACGGCCATACAAGTCACCAAACACCAAAGTAAAAGGTCGGGGAGAGAGGGGGAAGCATGGGGGTCTCACAGCGGGAAAAATCGGGGTCGGAGTCGGCTTGGGGAAGTTGGGTCACGGCGGACGGCGGACGGTGGTCTTCGATGTTTCACCGTGCGCCGGTTGCGGCCTCCGAGGCGTGAGCGAGAGCGAAAAATGGAGCGGGAGCGGCAACAGGGGGGTGGCTCGGTGTGGGCTCCATTTTGTAGAGGCCGGGGCGGGGGAAGGGAGCTCCCACGACGCGCGTGGAGCGGGGCGTCGGTTGCTGCAGTGGCTTGACCAGGGCTGCGGTTGTGGGAGGAAGGTGGGGGAGCTGACAGGCGGGGGCCGGGCGTCAGCGGCTGGGGAAAGGGAGGCACGGCGGTTGCTGGAAGGCCTTGGCTCAGCTGCGGTTGGGCTGGCGCGGTGCTGGGCTTGGCGGGGAGGCAAGGAGGGCCGAGCTGGCTAGCGCGGTCGCTCGGTGGGCCTTGGCCAGAAATGAGGAGAAGGGGGAGGGGAGAGGGAGCTGGGCTGGAGCGTTGAGCGGGCCGAAAATCAAGGAAGGGAGAAAGAAAGAATTTTCTTTTTTCTTTTTCCACACAAATTTTCCAAAAGCATTTTAAATTCAAATTTCAATTCTCTTTGAAATTTTGATCAATACCAAACATTCACAAAATAATATGCAGTAGCATGTATGCATCACTTGTAGCTAATCTTATATTTGATTTAGTTTTATAAAAATTATTACTTTCCTATGTTTGAATGCTCACATAAATTGCTTAAATAAATCAATTTGACTATTTTTTTAGAAAATGCAAAATTAGGGTGTTACATTTCGTAAGCAATTTCTCTTGGTTGGTTTTGCAGAGGCATGCATCAACTAGCTAGAGATGGCTATAATTTTTTATATCGGACAAGAGATCAAATGGACACAGTGGACTTTCTAGCGTATGTAGTAAAAATGCAACACCTATGCCTCCTACATTGTGCATTAGATTGAGGCGACACTTGGTTAGATGAACTCCTCGCTGCATGGTTCTTGCAAATTCAACAAATTTTATAAAGACATGAGTTGGGTTCAGCACAGAGCAAAGCCATTCATGACTACTACCACTACTGATACATTTTTGGTTCACCAAACCGAGGCACAAAGCTACCCTTGCGCAGTTGGCAAGAGTGAGAAGTGTTCGTCCCAGTTAGATGGACGATGCTTGGACCATCAAGTGCGCACGAAGATAATGGTAAACGTTACTTTGTGAACCAAAATGTTTGCACAACTATGCACATTACATGTTAGATAGAAAGATAACATAACAACAAACCAGACTTCATATATATATATATATATA